>NC_081436.1:27043900-27216400 GCF_949786415.1 Peromyscus eremicus
TCCGACCACGCCGCTCCAGCCTCTTACGCTTCATCCGCCATCACTCATACCCTACAAGGCCCCATCCACTGTATGACGATAGTCCGTTCCTACGCCGGAGCCTTGCAGGCCGATGGAGCTGCCCTGAACCTCGGTGAGCCAGGCGCGGTATCCAGATTCATGGGCACCCACTATCCATGCTGTGACCTACAGCAGATCTGCAGAAGAGTCACCCTGGGCCTGGTGCTGGACACTGGCGCTCATTGCCCCGAACTATTTTCTGTGGGCCCACCATGTGACAGCTGCGTGGCGGATGGCACATTCCATCCCAAGTCCCTCTTGTAGTGTTGGTATTTATTCTCTGCCAGGCCAGTTCTGTCAACTCCCTGGAGTGTGCCCTTTGCCCTAAGCTTGGACTTGGTGCCTGTCCCGAGTAGCAGCTCCTTCCCAAGCAAGGGTCTGATGGAGGCACTGAAGTTGGTGCCGCCATGCCCTGCCCGCTTCCTGAGGCTCAGTTTGCCTAGCTACAGTCGTACCTATCATGGTTTTCCTAGTTACGCCAGCAGTCTGTCACCCCGGTTTCTTCTTCCAGCCGCTATTCCTTACAGCTGTCCTGGGTTATGTCTCCTGTGTCTTTGAGGTTATGTCCTCAAGAGGCATTGACTTGCTCTCCTGTCCACACCTGCTGCCCCTATTCCTTTGGATAACCAATCCATTTCCTACCCCACCCGACTCATGTCAGAACCACCTGTACAGTGGTGTTCTCCAGAAGGTATCTCTAACATCCCTTTGTGCTGGAGAGCCCAAGCCAGGATTATACCCGTGGGTTGAAGTATGGGAAGCAGGCACTTCACACCCACCAGACTGTGAATGGGTATGTCATTACCCAATGTCCGGTACCGGGCTCAAATGGAAGGCATACTGGACAGACAGCAGGAGTCAGCCATAGTTGTGACCCCACCCCTCAGCATTGCCGAGGCAGCTTCCTTGACTTCGAATGCCTACCTTGGAACGTCCTCAGGCTGCAGGGAGGCCTCCTCACAAACACAGGCTATGCACAGGGTGGTCATGAGTTGGGGAGCTGTTTCCCCACCCTGGAATCTCTCCGGGACAAGCGTGGGATCCCATTCACCTTTGCTTCCCTGGCACCTACGTGGAAGGTGTTCAGAATAAACATGACTGGGGTTGGACGACTGTCTCAGAGAGCGGTTGTGATGAGCTGGGCGCTGCACAAGATGCAGCTTGCTTGGCTGGAGGTGAGCAAAGCAGTGTGCAGCAAGACGACGGTCAGGGACTGGGGGAGGTGGCTCAGTGGTTAGGGCACTTGTTGCTGCTGTAGCTCCAGTTCCCAGGACGGACTTCTGCAGAAAGCCTTCCCACTGCAAGTCTGGCAGCTAGGGGCTGGATTCTGAACTGTGCCCTCCTTTTTTTCTTTCTTTCTTTCTTCCTTCCTTTTTTTTTTTTTTTTTTTTTTTAATGAGACAGGGTTTCTCTGTGTTGCCCTGGCTGGCCTGGAACTTGCTAGGTAGACTGGGCTGGCCTCGAACTCACAGAGATCCACCTGCCTCTGCCCCTCTAGTGCTGGGATTAAAGGCCTGTGCCACTGCCTGGCTTTTTTTTTTTTTTAAGTATTTTTTGTTTTGTTGTTTTTGTTTTTGTTGCTCTCCCTTTCCACACAGGCCCTGTTGTAGGCCCAGCCAATCTCCTGTTTCAAATACTCTCACATGGTCCTTTTCACTGGAGATCTCACTAGACCTTCCACCAGGGCTTTGGGTGTGGTTGGCAAGACCTGCCTATGTTCTGCCCTCCAGGACCTAAGGGTCCCGGAAGCGTTACTGTGGTGCCATGCTTTCTAGGATGTTCTGTTCACTCAGGCTTGCCTTCCAGGAGTTTTTCAAGGACTTCTGGGTAAGATGGTTATCCTGGCTAATTTTATGTCAACTTGACAATAAGGTAGAGTCATCTGAAAGGAGGGAACCTCATTTGAGAAAATGCCTCCACAGGATCCAGCTGAAGGGCATTTTCTTAATTAGTGATTGATGGGGAAGGACCCAGCCCATTGCGAATGGTGCCATCGCCTGGGCTTGTGGTCCTGGGTTCTATAAAAAAGCAGGCTGGGCAGGCCATGTGAGCAAGTCAATAAGCAGTACTCCATGGGCTCTGCATCAGCTCCTGGCTCCTGCCCTGTTTGAGTTCCTGCCCTGACTTCCCTCAGTGAAAGACTGTCATCTGGAAGTGTAATCTGAAATAAACCCTTTCCTTCCCAAGCGGCGTTGGTCGTGGTGTTTTATCTTAGCAATCGAAACCCTAATTAAGACAATGGCAGAACGGTGGCTGCCTCTGTGAGAGCTGAGGAAAAAGAGAGTCAGAATAAGGAGGGAAAGAAAAGAAAAAGATTGTCAGAAACAGCGGAAGTGAAAGGATGGTGGAGGAGAATAAACATGCCACACAGAGGAACATACCTAACCCAGACTCAGCTGCACAGGTCCCTGGCTGGGGGAAGCGACTGAGAAGCTACTTCCAAAAAGTAAGGCAGATAAAAGCTTGGCAGTCGAACCACCAGGACAAGCCCACAGCGCTCAGGAGCCTCAAACCCGCTTGCCATTTTTTGGTGAGGGAATTGATTTCTCTGGTGGATGGTCTGCGCTGAATGAAATCTCATTTTGTTGTGCTTCTGACCCCAAGAGCAGCCATCTTGAGGAACTGTTGTTAAAAACAGAGCTACCCCCCCCCCCGGGGGGGGGGGCCTGAGATAGGGAATAGGTTGGAGAGATTTAATTGGCCTGCCATATCTGGGAGAAGGAAGGCCCAGAAAAGTGGATATTGGGAGTGGGAGGCCCAGACACTAGCTGGCCGAAGTGTGCAGATGGTAGGAGGCTGGTTCAGATCAGAAGATGCGTAAGGGGAAACAGTAACAAAAAATTGTCCTCCCCCACAGACAGAGTTCCTCTGTGTAGTCCTGGCTGTCCTGGAACTGGCTCTGTAGATCAGGCTGGCCTCGAACTCACAGAGATCCGCATCCCTCCACCTTCAGAGTGCTGTGATTAAAGGTATGCACCGCCACCACCACCCAGCAACGTTTTTGTCTTTTATTTCCCCTTTATTTATCTAATTTTGTAGCTGAGCTTTTTCACTATTGGGAAATGTTTTTTTTTTTTTTTTTTTTTTTTTTTTAGAGAGAGGATTTCACTATGTATCCCTGGCTGGCTTAGAACTCACAGAGATCTGCCTTCCCTGCCTCCTGAGAGCTGGTATTAAACGTCCAGCTGAACCTATCTTTTAAAATAGAAATAAAGACATCCTAAGGCAAGCACAGGCTAAAGCAGTTCATGGCCACTGGGTTAGCAGTGCAGAAGACACTTAGAGAACACTATACACAGAGAGGAAAGAGAGCAAACCTCAATTACAAGAGCGCAGGAAAGAATACGTTTCCTGAGAGCAACAGCAGAGCGAAGGACCCCACCCACCAACCCAGTCTAGCAAGCCAGCAATACCCTGATATTAACAGGGAAGAAGATCATAAACAACAATCCAGCTGATCACAAAACAGTAACAGTTACAAGGGTTTGTACACATATCTCAAAACTAAGCTACATGGGTAAAACGTACCAATGAGGGAGATTGATCAATGAGATTGTAGAACTAGATCCAGCCGTATATTTTCTCCAAGAAGCACACATATTGTTCAAGATGTCCAGGGATGATATTCAAGTAGGGGAAGCAACCCATCAAATGAAAGGAAGCTGAGCACAACTGATATGGCTAATCACATAAGCTTCCAAACAGAAGTATATAGCAGGTCGCTGGATATTAGTAAGGGGAAACATCCATCTAGAAGATGTAGTAATTGGAAATATGAATGCAGCAAACGTTGGGTTTCATAGGACATATAACACTAATGGACATATAAGGTCAGATAGGGCCAGATATATTAATAGTGGGTGGTTTCACTATCCCACACTAATCTCTAGATAGGGCATCCAAACTGATAATCAAAGAAACCTCAGTGTTGAACTCTGCAATAGAAGAAATGGACTTAACAAATGGAATGAGAGAATAGTCCATCCAACAGACACAGAATACACACTTTCTCAGTACACGGTGGAAACTTCTCCAAGACTACAAACCAAGTCTTTCCAAATACAAAAGGATCAAATAATCTCTTGTATTTTATCAGATTACAGTGTAGTTGGGAATCAGTAATAAGAAAAACAACAGAAACTGTACAAATACATGGAGATTGAATAACAACACCTTTAAATGACCAGTGGGTCACTGAAGAAATCAAGGAAGGAATTTGAAAATTTCTAAAACTAAGTGAAAATGAAATACAAGTTACCAGAATCTTTGAGATGCAGGTATGTACACACACACACACACACACAAAAGCACGTGCGCACGCATGCACACAAAAAATTTAAATCAATAGTGTATGTAGTTTTAAAACTTAAAACCAATCTCCTCAAACACAAACAAATAAAAAACAAACAAAAAAATTGGTGAAAGATTCCATTAACTGTAGCTTCAAAACAAAAAATACCTCAGTGAAGAAGACCCTAGAAGGTGGAAAGATCTCCCATGCTCATTGGTGGACAGAATTAACACTGTGGAAAGGCTACATTACCAAAAGCAATCTAATCTACAGATTCAACATAATCCTCATCAAACACGTGGTGACATTCTCCTAGAAACAGTAATTCTAGAATTCATATGGAAGCACAAAAGCACCCAGATCACTAGAGGAATTCTTGGTGGTGCTGGAGGTGTCACAGTACTGGATACTAAGTTTTAGTACAGAGGCACAGTAACAAAACAGACTCAGACCAATGGAGAAAAATGGAGGGCCCAACAGTGCTGTAGAATATTATTTTAAGGTGTTTTGTTTTTGTTTTTTGTTTTATTTTGTTTTGTTTTAAGACAAGGTTTCTCTGTGTAACAGTCCTGACTCTCCTGGAACTCACTATGTAGACCAGGCTGGCCTCGAACTCAATGAAATTGCCTGCCTCTGCCTCCCAAGTGCTGGGATTAAAGATGTGCACCACCACTGGTGGGCCATGTTAGGGCTTTTTTTTTTTTTTTTTTTTTTTTTTTTTTTTGTGCTCTGGAACATTTGTTTAATGATGCAAAGATGTGTTTGATTAAATATAATTCACCTGTGGTCAAGAGGCTGAGTCAGCAACTAGCTGACAGGAAATGGTAAGAAGCGGCCCGGTGGAGAAGGGTTTTTACGTAGGGTCGAGGAGAAACATGAGGGCTTTTTGGAGGATGCGAGCAAGGTGAGGAGGTGAGCTACTTGCTATTCAGTCCTTCCGAGGAGCAGAATTCCACCTTAAGCTTGGAATCTTGAGTTCTTTAGAGGGAAAGAGATTTAGTTAAGTTCCCTTCATAGCTTTGAAAGAATCAGTGCCTGAGGGAACAGACACCTAATTTTTGATAAAACTTGCAAAAACATACATTAAAAAAAAAAGACAGCCCCTTTAACAAATTATTCTGAAAAAACTTGATTTCTCCATGTTAAAGAAGGAAACTAAGCCTGGCATGGTGGCGCACACCTTTAATCCCAGCACTCAGGAGGCAGAGGCAGGTGGATCTCCTTGAGTTTGAGGCCAGCCTGGTTTATATGGCAAGCTCCTGGACAGCCTGAGCTACATAGTAGAGAGACCTTGTGTGGTGATAGTTTGTTATACTCTAACAATAAAGCTTGCCTGGAGATCAGAGTAGGAGCTAGTCACTAGAGACCAGGCAGTGGTGGCACATGCCTTTAATCCCAGCACTTGGGATTTCACGCCTTTGAGCCTGGTACTTGGGAGGCACATGCCTTTAATCCCAGCACTTGGGAGGAGGAAACAGGAAGTGATAAGGCAGGGTGGGGACAGGAGCTTGGCCTTTTTTTTTTTTTTTTTTTCCAAGACAGGGTTTCTCTGTAGCTTTGGAGCCTGTCCTGGACTAGCTCTGTAGACCAGGCTGGCCTTGAACTCACAGAGATCTGCCTGCCTCTGCCTCCCGTAGTGCTGGGATTACAGGCATGCGCCACCACTGCCCGGTGGCCTTTTTTATTCTGAGGATTCAGTAGAGTTAAGAAGTGGCTGTGGCTTGCTCCTTTGTCTCTCTGATCTGAGTTGCCGTGGTCATGGTGTCTGCTCACAGCAATAGAACAGTGACCCCAACAAAATGCTCCAGCTACAGTGGAATGTTCAGTCCCGTCTGGTTAGTAAATCCTGAAAGTTGCATGTCTGCGATGTGCCGGGGAGAAGGGGGCTCTGCTGCTTCTTCCTCTTCTCGGCATGCTAAGGCTGAGCTACACTGTGTAGGGGGTGTGGCTCCCACCAAGTACCAACACACTTCTCCTGGCTGTACAAGTTCCCAGGGGTGACCACAACATCTTGGCCACATCACTTAGGGACATCTCTCCCTAATCACAGAGCCCATGGGCTGCTGAACCTTGTGAAGAAGGGACTCCCCACGTGCCATGAAATCTGTTGAATTCCCAGAATCTGACTGTGTGTAGGTCACACTTGTATGCCGGTAGTATTGTCACAGAGCGTGGCTCTGCTACCTTACCTGTGTGCCCCAAATCCCCTGAAGCAGAGGGTCGTCCTGACCCTAAGTATAGACTTACTCCTAACCTGTTCTGTGCATTTTTTCTAGGAAAGTATGTGTGTGGGGCATGCTGGGGTATGACCATGTCCACGCACAGGTGCTGTGTAGCAGTTTCCATCCTTCAAGGAAGTTCAAGACAGGAAGTAAGCCAGATTTACCGGGCCCATGCCTCCCCAAGAGTATATGAATGGTAAAGACTGCAAACAGTCCCTCCCAGAGAAGCCCACTTGCCCAGCAGAAGCAGAGACCAACAGAACTGCCTGGCAGAAACAAAGCTGAGCTGCCTGGAAGAGGCACCAATGGAACCACCTAGAAAGGTCACTCTCGGGGTTGGGAATTTAGCTCAGTGGTAGAGCACTTGCCTAGCAAGCGCAAGGTCCTGAGTTCGGTCCTCAGCTCCAGAAAATAAAATAAAGGTGTATGCCACCACAAAAAAAAAAAAAAAGAAAGAAAGAAAGAAAGAAAGGTCACTCTCCAAGCTGGTGAGCTGTGCAGTGTGCCCCAGGTTTCCAGATTTTATGACCTGTCACCCGTGCTGGTGAGGTGTGATGGTATTGTGGCTGTCTTTGAGTCATTATCTCGGCTCCTCACCCATATTCCTGTGAGTAATCGCAATACAATTAACTGGTTACCAAGTTGGACTTTGGTCATATCCATGTTTTGGCCTGCCCTTGGTTCTCTAACTGGGATAAGTAGACGTTTGTTCCTGTCTCCCTGGGAAAAATCTGTCACACAACAGGGCAGGCTCGCTTTGGCCTCACAGGTTGGCTGGAGTGAGGTGATGGCCTTCAGAGCCATCATGCTTCTGTGTGGGCAGACCCCACTCCTACCCATCCTGCCAATGATCCAGGACCCCTGAAAAAACGCAGTCACATCCGGGAAGTGGTGCACATGCCTTTTATCCTGGCACTCGAGAGGCAGAGGCAGGCGGATTTCTGTGAGTTCGAGGCCAGCCTGCTCTACAGAAAAAGTTCCAGGACAGCCAGGGCATCACAGAGAAACCCTGCCTCGAAAAACCAAAACCAACCAAACAAACACAACAAACAAACAACAACAAAAACGAACTTGGTTGCTATTCTTTTCTTTGTACATTTATTGAGTTTTCCCAACTCCTGGGCATGCTTCATTGCATTTTAGCCCTATGGTTGAGTTAGGCTCTTGGCTTTCCATGTAAGGCTTTGCTAGGCAAGATTCTTCCCTGGCTGGAGGGGAAGGGAGGCATACAGGCTAGCAAGGTTTCTGGCTTAGACTTGACATCAGGGCCAGGGAGGCATAGAGTGCACACGTGGGACCCTGAGACTTTGGTTCCCAGTGCACCTGGGGGGTGTCTACCCGCAGCGTTAGGCCACATTCTTCTAGCAAGACCCAGGTGGGATCCTCCTCATTCCAGTTGTTCTCAAGGAGGCTGAGGGGGAGGGACACAGAGCTCGGCTCCTGCCACGGGGTGCTCTGCTCCAAGATATGCTCCACCTACCAGCAGAGGAAGGTGAGAGGTTGTGGGTGGTGGACCTGTAGCCTGAGCCCCAGGGCTCTGCAGCACATGCCAGTGTCAACCTTCCCGGATGTACCCAGGGCCCCCGCCGCATCCCCAATGCCATGGCCTCTCACCAACTCCAGCTGCTTCAACAGCATCGTCGTCTCCAGAGTCTCAGCCAGCAGCTTCTGCTGGGTTTCACTCAGCGCTGGGGAGAGATTGGGGCTGAGAGAGGGTTCTGGAATGCCCCAAATGGATCCCAGTCCTCCCTTCCTGTCCCATGCTAATCGAATCCTCCATGGGCCGCTCACCAGTCAGTGCTCCCAACAGGTAGAAGATTGGCACAGCAAGTTCCAGGACCAGTTCTCCAGAGGGAAGCACCAGACACTCGAGGATGCTGCCTGCCGGGCCATGCAGAGGTTCCACCTCTCCACCACGGCACAGGCCCTGCTCCAGCTGAGGCATAGGTGGGGTAAGTGAGGTTGGGCAGGCTTGGGTAGGCCCTGTCCACCTCCAACACCCTCACTCACTGAGGCCTCCAAGGCTTCCATGCTGGGTTGGTCATGCAGAAGTCTCCCGATGTCCCTTAGTAGTTGTTCTCTTAACTCCATTTCTAAGTGCCGCAGTTCTGCAGAGCCAGCCTTCACCTCTGCACGCAGGCCTTGGAAGTCTTCTGTGGTCACCTGTTCCTCATGGACTGCATCTGGAGGGACAGAAGGCAGCACCACCCTATGCCTATGAGGTCTTGGGGAACACTAAGTAGGAGGGGTAGATTCAGGGAGCAGAGGAGTCTCAGGGTGGATAAGTGGGTACTGACCAGTCAGGAGCTTGAGTGGCGCACACATGGATTGTAGTGCGGTAAGTAGGCTAAAGGCATGCCGCTTCTGGCCATCCTCTCTTCTGTGGCCTAGGCAGGGCATGAGGATGGTGGAAGGGGAAAAGGCTGAGATGTTCCCTGGATCCTCCCAGCTCCATCTCTCCTGTACTGCTGGCAGCCCAGGGCAGATGGAAAGCTAAACAGGCCCAACAACTTCACCCATTGCGTGCGTGCGTGTGTGTGTGTGTGTGTGTGTGTGTGTGTGTGTGTGTGTATGTGTGTGTGTGTGCGCGCACTGAGTACAGAACACCCCATCGCTAACAGATATGTGGGACCAGAGGGGCCTTACTTGATGAGGGTAGCTCAAAGGTCCTCTTCTTATCATCAGGAAAGAGAAGGATATCTGCCAGCACGGAGAAAGCAGACAGGTCACCAACCCCCTTATCAACAGGGCTCTTGGGACCTCATGAGGGATTGCCCTCTATCACCCACACATCAGTGCCTGGCACCCTTGACCACCCTGTCTGGGAGATTATGCAGCCAGATGCCCATTGCATCACCTGGTTAGCTGAAGCAGCCCAGACTTCCTGCTTCCTGGCCAGGTAGTCTGGGCTCTAGAGACAGGCCCTTGACCCTGCACTCACCCCACGTAGGGTCAATGAGCAGCTGGGCCACCCGGAATGCAAGGATGCTCCCTGCAGGAATGGTCACCATCTTCTTCCGGCTTAGGCGGCCCTCGCTTTCACCCTGAAGGATGGATAGTGGCTCAGGGGTGTGGAGTGAATACCTGTGGGTGAGCGCTGGTGACAGGCTTTAGCAGTTGTAGCTCACTGGACATGTGAGGCTATGGGTTGCTTCTGGAAGGGTCTTGGAAGAGCCTAGACCAGCTGCTGCATGGGAGGCTGTTCCCTGGCCTCTTAAGATTCGTGTCATTGCTATGTGCTCCATGCAGGGTCTAGGGCTAGCCACACACCTGCAAGCATATGACTCCAGGCAGTGCAAACTGGCCCGAGCCCTCCCGGTCATGGGTCCGGGTGACCTGCACCTCTTCCTGTGTCTGCAGCACCTCTGTCACCACAAACACATCGTCTCCACGACTCCGAAGCTGTTGCAGGATTTTATGTTCAGGCTGCTGCAGGTGCCTACAGAAAGATTGTTGGGGCTTGCCCACTGTAGACTAGCTCCCTTTCCTACCACCTGATGACAGGTGGGATGAAAAGGCTAGGGAGAGCCGGGTGGTGGTGGCGGCAGCACATGTCTTTAATCCCAGCACTCGGGAGGCAGAGGCAGGCGGATCTCTGTGAGTTCGAGGCTAGCCTGGACTACAGAGTGAGTTCCAGGAAAGGCCCAAAGCTACACAGAGAAACCCTGTCTCAAAAAAACAAAACAAAACAAAAAAAACAAAAACAAAACAAACAAACAAAAAAGAACCCAACAGTGTCTAGGTGGTTGTCTAGATTCAAACAGAGAGAAGTGGACACGTGTACCTGTGGAGAGATTCCATTCTGTACTGTTCATACATGCTCCCAGTCCACTTCACTCCTTTCCCATAGCAGCTGGGAGCTCAGCCTGATCCTCAAGATACAGCCCTGGCAACCGAGGCTTACTGGCTCAAGTAACATCCTTCCCAACCTGCCATTGTTCATAGAGCTCCCTTCCTCTGGGACTTCCCTTGCTCAGTGCTGAGAGATACTGCTTCCGAACCCTCCTGATGCCCGGCACCCAGCAGACTTCCCAAGAGCATGGCTGCTCAAGGTCAGCGAGCCCTCATCCCTGCCAGCGGCTCACCTCTCTTGTTGCATGACCTCCCAGGTGTTCTGAGCCACACGCAGTATACACACATTCATGGAGGCACTACGACTGCCAGACATGGCAACCGCGCCAGCAATCTTCCCCTGGTCCATGCTTGCCAGCGCCACACGGCCCTGCACGTTCCCGTCAACGGCATCAGAGATTTGGAAGCGGCCACAGCATTCGGGTTCTGAAGCAAGACTGGCTCTAAGGTTCGATTACACTAGCCACTGCCTTGCCTTTCCTCTGTAGCAGTGGGTCCTTTAAAGAACTCCCTCCTCTGGAACTAGGGCCAGAGGAACAGAGCTGACAGAGCAAGCGGGCAGAGCTGATAGAGCCCAGGAGGAGGACAGCCTGGGCTTAGCCCACGCCCTTCTATTCAATCTGGGGGCTCAGGATGGGGAAGACGGGACCAGGGAGAGAGATACCTGGTTCTGGAGCATTGGGATCCAGGATGTCTTTGATTGACAGGTTGACACACTTATAGCGGGATTTCCAGAACCATGAGCTCGAGAGTTTCCTGCTCAGGAGGCTGTAGGGTCTGAAGCTGGTGGAGTTCCGAAGGCTGTCCACTGGGATGAGTTCTCCTTTGCAGTCCAGCTCTTTGATGACACTCTTGACCACCTCCTCAAAGGCTGATGGCATGATCCTGAGGGCGGAGAGATCTGTCCTCTTAGTTGCCTCCAGCACTTGCTAATGCCCTCCCTTCAAAGTGGCCTTGCCTTGCTAGTCCTGACACATTCTGACTGACCACTGCACTGACACAGACCCAGTGTTCACTTTGTGGCCCACTTGTCTGTCTCTCCCTGGGGCCATGGGCCCTGGAGAGAGGAGGCAGCCTACAACAGGTCCTGTACTAGCCACACCATCAATTCCTGTGTGTAGCCTTTGGCCACTTGTTAAGGTCTGGGACATCCTGTTGCCCTCCTTGGCTGAGGACCAAGGCTGGGGAGGGAACACAAGCCCCCACTTCTGGGATATTTGGCACAGGAACCCACAGCAAAGCCAGTGTTCAGATTTCAGTGGTTTCCTCCTGGGCTCTCTCTTATGCACAGCTCCATGAGACAACTGTCCTGGATGAACCTTCATGGGTCAGAAGCCAAAACAGGCCCAGGACAGACAGACAACCTCTTTAGTGTGGAGAAGCAGTCCTACCCCTAGGAAACTGGGTTCCTGGGGCCTGCTGATGGTGGAGAGTGAGCCAGGAAGGCACTTGGAGGGCAGGGAGGGACTTGCAGGCCAGGGGATCAGCATGAGGTCCAGAAGCCTAGAAAGTCAAGCCCAAACCAGGCTGGCCCCACTGTCTGAGCTAGTGGGTGGCCTTCATAGAGGCTACGCCCTAGAGGCTAGAGCGTCCTCAAGCTGTCTGGTATAGCGGGGCTTCTGGGGAAGGCTACATCCCCCACCCGACAAACAGGCATCTGGGCCATAGAGCAGACCAAGCCAGAGGAGGAGAAGCCGGACTCTGGGAGGGCTGAGTAGCAGGGTGGCTCACCTCGATCTTCAGATCTTCTCCTCTACTGAGGTGCCTGGGCCCACCAAATGAAGCAAGGAAGTGCGGGGGACCAGGGAAGGGTCTCTTGTCCGCTCAGCCCGGGAGCCACGAGCTCTCAGCTGCTAGGAGGCGCCAGGACACAAAAGTGAAACTGTGAAGCTGCAGCCCCGACGCAGCGGCACGTCCAGGGAGCCCTCCCTCCCTCCCTCCCGGAACAGTTGAACAGCAGAATAGCTGCAGTCTGGCTGCCCCAGCCTCCTCCTCTTCCCTGGAGCTCACCGGGACTGCGGGAAGCGCCTCTGTTCTCAGTAACTGGGAGCTTCGGTTTCATCTGGTCCTGGTACCTAAAACTGCACAGCACTTTTTCTTTCTTAAACATCTGGGCAGTAGTAAAAGATCTAAATGGACTTCTGTAGAGATACACAACTGTGCAAATTGTCCAACAAGCACATCATTAGTTATCAGGAAAATGCAAATCAAAACTAGATCGTATCAAGGCTGGCGTTCATCCTAAGTAACTAGTAGTAAGAATGTGGAGAAACAAACCTGGGGTTCTTGCAGACAAACGGTGGCGGAGCAGCTTTAGAATGTATTGGCAGGTTTTCAAACAGGTGTAGGTTTAGTTACCAGGTGACCTAGGGATTGGACTTTTAGGTGCATATCCAAAGCAAGAGGTTAGCAAGGAAGAGGAAGAGGAGGAGGAAGAGGAAGAGGAAGAAAGAAGAAGAAGAAGAAGAAGCAGCAGCAGCTGTGGGTTGTGCCTGTCAAAAGTGAAGCGTTTGCCTAAAAAGCAAACAGGAGGTCAAACAGATATGTATACACCAATGTTCATGGTAGCATTTACATTTTCTCTTTAGATTTTTAAAATTTTATTTTATGTGTGTGAGTGTTTCGTCTGCATGTATGCACGTGCACCATATGTGGGTGCTGGGAACTGAGCCTCAGTCCTCCAGAAGAGCAGCAAGTGCTCTTAACCACTGAAGCATCTCTCCAGTCCCCATGGTAGCATTTTAAAGAGTCAAACAGATAACCCTTAAATAACCTGAATGTCCATCAATTCATGCACAGATAAGGAAAAAATAGTAATTCTTTACTGTATTTTGTTCGGTTTTGGACCCTGTTTTCTGACTAAGCTCCCCCACCCACACTGGGGTGCCATGGCAACTGGAAGGAGTAAACACACTTCTAGGATACACTGCAGGATGTTGATGAACTGTGAAAACACCGCCACAGGCAAATGAAGCCAGACCCAAACCAAACCACCTAACCAACCAAACAAACCCCACTCATTACTGTGCAAGTTATTCTGTATGAAACTCCCAGAATGAGCAAATCTGTTAGTGGTTGCCAAGGTCTAAGGGAAGGGGGAACAGTAACTCCTAATGGCTTTGGAGTATTTTTCTGGGGGTGTGAGTAATCATCACACACTTTTATTCTATTTTACTTTTTGAGACACGGTCTCATTATGTAGCCTCTGCTGGCCTGGAACTCAACTATATAGACCAGACTGGCTTTGAACTCACAGAGATTCACCTGCCTCTCCTCCTGAGTGCTAGGATTAAAGGCATGTGCCACCATGCCCATACACTTCTGAATATGGTAGACTCATGGGATCATGCACTTTTTAATAGCTGGAGTATAAGGTAGGTATATGAATTGCTTCTCAATAATGGCATTTATTGTAAAAACTCTGGACTCCCGGGGGGGGGGGGCTGTAGAGATGGGTTGGTTCGGTGGTTAAGAGCATGTGTGCTCATGCAGAGGACCCGAGTTTGGTTCCTAGCACTCACATGGTGGCTCATGACCAACCGTAACTCCAGTTCCAGAGGATCCATCCAGTTCTTCTGGCCTTCACAGGCGCGGCCCAGACAGAGTGCACAGACACACATGAAGGCAAAACACCCACACACATAAAATAAAAATAAAGACATATTTTTATAAGTCTGGAGTTTAGTAGAAGCACTCAATCTAGCTATGGGCTCCCTGGGGCCCTAGTGTTCTGGTATCGCGTGCCTTGGAGCTGCTCTCGACCACACAGTTCCTTACAACCAACCTCCTCAGGCCTCTCTTAGGTTGTGGATTGGAACATTGTGGCTTGAGCCCCAGGCTTAGTGTAGATAGAGCTCTTGAAAGTGTGCCCTCTCCCAGGCCCGGCCACAGCAGGGACAGGCTACTGTCAGGTCCCTTCACTGCCATCCCCCAGCTCTTCAGGGGTGTTTATGGGCCAAGTGGGTCCAATATTTCACTTCAAGACATGTTTCTGGACAGAGCTGTTCTCTACCAGGACCCCAGAAATTAGGAAGCTCATCCATATTTCTGACTCTAGGGATTTGCAGGCCCTCTTTATTAGACTAGAGGGGCTCATACACGTGGTATTAGTCTGGTGTGGTCTCTCCATGGTGAAGACTGGGCACCGGCCTGGATGGGAGTGTGGCTGGTGCAATTTCCTGTTCACATTTCCAGTACTATAAAAATAACCTGAAATAAAAAGTCCTGGACTTGTTGGCTCCTGACTCTAGGTATTGTTTGCTCCCAACTCTGCTTTGTCCCTTCCTGAGGAGGGATCAACATCCTACCTTGGGCAAGGGGGGTATAAACCAACCTCTGTTCACCTGCTGATGCAGGCCTTGCAACCTGACCTTGAATCTAACTAGAGGTACCCAGGGCACAAATGCCATAGCAGTGGAGCCCTTCATCTCTGTCTCTGTCTCTGTCTCTGTCTGTGTGTGTGTGTGTGTGTGTGTCTGTCTGTCCATATGCACATGCACCCATGCATGCATCCCTGTGTCTGGCCTGGGACTTGTCCTGAAGGCTCTTCAGTAAGTATGAATTAGCACCTGGGACTAAGTGTTTTTCCTATAGCAGGTTCTAGGGATGAAAGAGAGGTCTCTGTCCCACCCTGAAGGTGATTCCTGGTGTCCCTGAAATGTCATCACTGCACAAAACTAGAAGCTTAGATTCAGATAAAAGGGCAACGTTATCTTGTGTTGACAAAATCCCAGAACCAGTTAATCAGGTAGAGGATCGATGGGGCTTTGGGCACACTTTGAACTCTGACTGAACTCCTTTGCTGATCATGAGTCCATGTCCTTGCTGGTATAGTGGGAGGCTCCAAGGAGTGGAGAGCCAAGTATATATATATATGTGTGTGTGTGTGTGTGTGTGTGTGTGTGTGTGTGTGTGTGTATGTGTCCTCGTTCACCTCAGCTGTCAACCTGACACAACGTAGAGTCACCTGAGACAGGGGAACCTCAAATTGACTAGGTTAGATTGGCCTGTTAGCGTATCTGTGGGGCCATTGTTTTGAATGACGATTGATGTGGGAAGGCCCAGCCCTCTATGGGCGGTGTCATCCCTAGGCATCCTTAGGTGTGCTTGGGCTGTGTAAGAAAGCTATGGGGAGTACAGGCTAGGGAGTGAGCCAGGGAACAAGCCAGGAAGCAGCTTTCCTCTATGGTGTCTGCTACCATTCTTGCTTGAGTTCCTATGCTGACTTTCTTCAAAGATGAACTGTAGAGTATAAGTCAGATAAACCCTTTCCTTCCTGTTGTAGAATATTATTTTAAGGTGTGTTACTTTTTGTAACACATTTGTTTAACTCTACGAAGCTGTGTTACTTTGCCTGTCTAAAACACCTTATTGGTCTAATAAAGAGCTGAAAAGTCAATAGTGAGGCAGGAGAAAGGATAGGTGGGGCTGGCAGGCAGAGAGAATCTATAGAAGGAGAAATCTGGGAGGAAAAATGATGAAGGAACGAGAGGTGAAGGAGGAGGACATCAGGGGCCAGCCACCCAGCTACACAACCAGCCACGGAGTAAGTGTGAAATTAAGATTACAGAAGGAAAAAAATGAAAAAGCCCTGAGGTAAAAGGTAGAAGGGGTAATTTAAAGTTAAGGAAAACTGACTAGCAACAAGCCAAGCTAAGGGCAGGCATTCATAATTAAGAATAAGCCTCCACATGTGATTTATTTGGTAGCTGGGTGGCAGATCCCTCAAAAGAGTAAAAAACCAACAACACCACCTCCTCTTGGTTGGAGTGTTTTATCACAGCAACAGGAAGCAAACTCATACAGTATGTGTATGCTGTATGTATATGTGTTTATATCTGTGGGTATTGTGTGGGTATGTATATGTTTACTTGTTCATGTGCTTGTACATGTGAATTTATATGTTCATGTTTCTACATGAGCATGTGCAAATGTGTGTATCTGTAAGTATAGATATATTCGTGTTTATGCGTACACATTTCCTCAGTGCATGTGTTTGGGTGTATTAGCGGGACTTGTGCCAGGCCAGAGGCTGCCCACTGCAGGAAGCAACTCCATCTGACGTGCCAGTTCTTCAACTCCCCCTGGTCCTCTTCCAAGCAGTACCAACCCTCATGAGCCCTGCCCAGCTTGCTCCTTATTTCTATCTCTCCAGTTGGGCCAGCTCTAATCCAGGGATAGTGGGAAGTGGTCTTTGTTTGTTTTTGTTCTCTGAGACAGGGTCTTTTTATGTAGACCAGGCTGTCCTCAAACTAGATCCCCCTGCCTCTGCCTCCTGAGTGCTGGGATTAAATAAGTGAGCCACCACCGCCTGCTGGAAGTGGCCTTTTGAGGGCAGAGTGGACTTGATCTTGTGGGTTTTCAGCAGGATGTGATGAGCTCTGCTTTACTTTTGGTTTATTTTTTAGTTTTTAAAAATTTGTATTACATTTGATGTATTTGTGTGTGTGTGTTCATTTGTGTGCACATGCATGCACATGGACTACAGTGGGTTTGTTGAGGTTAGAGGACAACGTTCCAGAGCTGGTCATGGGGATCAAACTCAGGTCCTCAGGCTTGGGAATGGGTGCCTTTGTTCACTGAACCATCTTGCTGGTCCCTGGTGTATGCTTTTAGAAGACAAGTGTGTGGGGAGACAGGACTATCTGGGACATGAAGGCCAGGTAGGTGCCATCCACAGGGATAGCAAAACGGGTGTGGCACATTGTCCTGCCATCTCCAGGCAGTGGTTTGGAGTAGCCACCAGCCTGGATGTGGGCACTGTTGGTGTGTATTCCTTATTTGCATTTTCAATTTGTTTCTTTTTTTGTTTGTTTGTTTTGTTTTGTTTTTTTGGAGACAGGATTTCTCTGTGTTGTCTTGGCTATCTTGGAACTTCCTCTGTAGACCAGGCTGGCCTCAAACTCACAGAAATCTGCCTGCCTCTGCCTCCCGAGTACTGGGATTAAAAGTTGTTCGCCACCACCAATTAAAAGTGTTCGCTACCACCACCTGGCTCACGTTTTCAGGTCTTTAATAATAACCCCAAACCAAAAGTTCTGGCCTTGTTGGTCCCCAGACAGCTGGTCTGAGAGGGCAAGATGTGAATAAACATAAAAGGAAGGCATTTGTGTAAGTGCAGGGTGAGTCCCCATGCCCTCTCCAGCCCCCATTCACCAGCTGAGGGCCCCTAGTTCCTCTTGAGGGCTAAGGAGTCTGGAGCACATTGCTGCAACTCCCAGACACCCTGTGTGACAGGCTTCCTCCTTCTGACTTGGTTATGGGCTTTGAGAGGCGATGGGAGAGACCAAGGCTATCCCCGGGCAAGATCTGGATAGGTCTTTTGAGTTCAGAGCCAGACAGGTCTTTGGGGTGGAACTGGGACCAGGGCCTAGAAGCCTCGGACCAGGAGGGTTCTAGGGAGAGTGGGTCTCAGACGGGTCATTTGGGTGAGGTGAGCCCATACAGGAAGCTTACTGCACAGCTGCAGCCTGCCAGGATTGGCACTGGGCCAATAACAGCAATGACCCTCAGGGACCAACGAGCCTGGCCGAGGAGCAGGGACAGGTTGTGGAACACAGGAAGCCCAACGACAAGAGGGACACAGGACCAGACTAGCGGCCAGCCTCGGGGAGGGGGGTGGGGAGCACCGCCCAGGTGCTGTGACCTGCGGACCTAGGAATGGGAGGGAGGGGCTTCTATTTCGTACCCAGACTCTTGGTTTAGCCGGCCCTGGGGGGAGGGAGGCATCACCTTGGCTCCTCCTTCAGTCCCTCAGCCTTTAGCCCGGTCTTGTGGCTGAGGCGAAGCTGAGCGGACAGCAATATGATAGGTTCTTTGGGTCCAGACCGACCGGGCGAGAGTGTCGCTTTTCAGAGTGGTCGGGGAAAGGCTGCAGAAGGACCCAGGGTGTTGAGGAGTGCAGGGGAAGTGGCCAGTTGGTGCCCTCTGGAGACAGGCAGCGGGGGGTGGGGGGTGGGGGGTGGGGGGGGTGGGGGGGTTGAAGGGGGTCCCTGCTCCCTCATGTAACCCGGGCCCGTCTGTAGGTGCCCATTCCTGACACATCCTTCTCGTCTTATTTCCTTTTGCGAGGGTCAGGTCCCAGTACCAATGGGATGAGTTGAAAGGACATAGTGCCCTGTGACTGCCACTTGCACGCCCCACATTTCCCCTGGGTCTTTCTGCCACACACTGCTTTGGGAATAGGACTTTTTTTTCAGGAACTAATAATCCATGAAGCCTGGGACTCAGCAGGTGGAAGACTGGAAGGTGAGGCTGAGGCAGAAAATTATGGGGACATGGGAAGGGAAAGGACCCCCTTCCCCTGGAGTCAGATTGAAACCTCTCATCAGTTGAGAAGCAAGATCTAGCATAATTAACGTTTGCAGTAAAGGCTGCTGGCACAGAGATAACATTCTCATATATAGATATTTTATGTATGACTTTGGTTAGGACCTCTCTCCTTTCAGTGTTAGTTGTTGAGGGGATCCCTGTAGGTGCCACACGGGGAAGCTAACCGCTAGAAGAAATGAGAGTAAAAACCCCTTGCAGATCGACTTTGTCAACCTGGATCAGACTTCGGGGGAGTCTAATGCCAGGGAGTTTATTGTCAGCGTATTTAAAACACAACAGGGGGCTGGAGAGATGGCTCAGAGGTTAAGAGCACTTGCTGCTCTTTCAGAGGACCTGGGTTCAGTTCCCAGCAACCACGTGGTTCCTCATAACTATCAGTAATGAGATCTGGTGCCCTCTTTTGGCCTGCACGTATGCAAGCAGAACACTGTATACATAATAAAATAAATCTTCAAAGCACAGTTGCCAAAAAGGTTTTTAGGCAACAATCTGTCCAGTTCTAGATGCACAACAAAGCTTAAGGTGTGACTACATAGAAACTCCTTTACAAAGTACATGTGACCATGAGGGTGGGTTCTATAGCAAAAAAGGCCTAGAATCTAGTGTGGTATCTCATCAATAGCATAGAGGTCACCAGGTGTTGGTGGCACACGCCTTTAATCCCAGCACTCGGGAGGCAGAGCCAGGCAGATCTCTGTGAGTTTGAGGCCAGCCTGGTCTACAGAGTGAGTTCCAGGAAAGGCGCAAAGCTACACAGAAAAACCCTGTCTCGAAAAACAAAAAAACAAAAAAACAAAAAAAAAAATAGCATAGAGGTCAGCAGGCCATAAAGTACACGAGACATCTCTCTTAAGGATGATCTACGGAGGGAAGAATCTAAGATAATCATTCCGGAGAATTTGGGTGAGGTCTGCCTCTATAGCAAAAGGTGGGTGAGGTCTGTCTCTTCAGAGAGCAAAAAGGTCACCAGGTCATTAACAAATTCCACTCCCAGCCTTCTGAGTGGGAACACAGGTGTTTTATCTTCTCCATTGAGATGAGGCCCCTCTGTGTTTAAGACTCCTGATTTTCCCAATGATCTGTGGACACAAAAACTTTTGTGCCCCCAACAAGTTACCTCCTAAGAACTACCTGGTGGGCTTATTTAGGTTTCTTAGCAACTGTTTTTAAAATTTTTTTTGAGACAGGATTTCTCTGTGTAGCCCTGACTGTCCTGGGACTCACTCTGTAGACCAAGCTGGCCTCGAACTCAGAGATCCACCTGCCTCTGCCTCCTGAGTGCTGGGATCAAAGGTGTGTGCCACCACTGCCCTGCTTCTTCGCAACTTTTTGAAGAAAATTTCAAACCCCACCAAAATCCAATATAATTATTGTAAAACAGCCAGTTCTGGCGACCCCTTGAGGGACCTGCGCCCTCACTGGAGTGTCTTACTTTGAATGAATGTTCTTTGAGACCCCACATCCATGCTTTCCTCTGAGCATCTCTCTCTTAATTCTGGTGCTTAAGCCTATATTAAAATATATTTATTATACCTCACTTCTGTTTCATATTGGCTATTCCTGAAATTCTTTAATGTGTCAACAACATAAATCCCCATTTGGTCTCAGTTGAGGTCCTTAAAAGTCCAAGGGAACTCTTTAGGTAGCTGAGGGTGACACAGGGGAGCTATACCTCCTGCCTCTGCTCTCACAAAATACTGACAAGTTCACACCATGCATATGTCCCCAAGAGCCTGGTGGAACGCTCCATTCTATGGCCAAGGATGTCCAATTCAACCTAAATCACACGAATTCTCCAAAGAGGAAAGCGGTTTGTTTGGCAAGAAGTTTATTTTGTTGTTGTTTCTTTACTTTTTGTTTTTTTGAGACAGGGTTTCTCTGTGTAGCCTTGACAATCCTTGAACTCACTCTGTAGACCAGGCTGGCCTTGAACTCAGATCCATCTGCCTCTGCCTCCGAAGTGCTGGGATAAAGGCTTGAGCCACCACTGCCCGGTTCGGTAAGAAGTTTTTAAGGAGAGAAAAGGAGAAATGTGTATAGGTTGTTTAGACCCAAGTTGACTGGTCTTGGAAATCCAGGGTGTGACTTAACAGTTGCAGTTGATGGAAGTGTCTCTGCTGTACTACCCAAGCCATATTGTTTGAATTGTTTCAATTATAAAAATCTACGTGTCATGGGCTGGGCCTGCAAAGCACAGGTACATGTAGAGCAAACAATCTCTATCAGGGCTCCTGAGAAAGTCATTGTCCCAGACACATGGGGCTGAAGGCTTCTTATGTCTAGTTTTACTGAGTCTGACAAGAGGGAACTCATACCAAAATAAACAGTCTTGTGGCCAGAAGTGGCTCTGTGGGTCTGAGAAGCTTTGCAGTAGGGGTTGGTGGGGTGCGGGGTATAGGGGCTCTCTCTCTCTCTTCTCTTTCAGTCACTTCCCGCTCTCCTTTCTGCAGGAGATATATAGGTCAGCCTGCCAAGGACCTTTTCCACTACAGTGAGTCATGCTCATCTGATGGCCCCTGCTTGCTGACGTTTGTGGACCTCCGCTTGGCCAAGATGGAGAGCCAAGGAAGAGCCACACCCTGAGAGTGGAATTGAAAAAAATCCCCAAACTGAGTGCAGGCTGAATCAGTGGACGAGAGAGTAAACACTTTTTCTCCCCAGTTTTTCAGGACAGTGTTTTTTTCTCTTTTTCTTTCTTTTCTTTCTTTCTTTCTTTCTTTCTTTCTTTCTTTCTTTCTTTCTTTCTTTCATTTTATTAAGAGATTTCTATTCATTTTACATATCAACCACAGATTCCCGTCCTCCCTCTTTCCACCCACCAGCCTCCCCTGCAACTCACCGCCCATTCCCACCTCCTCCAAGGCAAGGTCTTTCATGGGGAGTCAGCAGAGCCTGGTACATTCAGATGAGGCAGGTCCAAGCCCCTCCTCCCTGCACCAAGGCTGCGCAAAGTGTCTCACCATAGGCACTAGGCTCCAAAAAGCCTGCTCATGCACTAAGGACAGGTCCCGATCCCACTGCCTAGGCCCCCCTAAACAGTTGAAGGACAAAGTGTGTGTGTGTGTGTGTGTGTGTGTGTGTGTGTGTGTGTGTGTGTGTAATATGCATACAATGGATCTGACATTCTGTGTATGTTCTCCAGATAAAAATACTTTTAAAATGATGACACTTTCCCCTTAGACTAGCCCCAGGACATGGAGGCAGTATCTGGGAGGTCTTGGGAGTTAGGGCTGAGAAGACAGGTATGCCAGGTCCAGGACACACCCAGGGTGGCTTGGGACCGCATCAGGTGGGAAGATCAGAGGAATCCCTTGCATTAGAAGAGCCAGAAGGGAGCACAGGAGGTGGTGCATGAAAGCAGAGGGGATGGAGAAGGACCAGAGAAAAATCTCCCCTGGGGAAGGAAAGGAAGGAGCCTACCACAGCACGGGCAACAGGGATGTGTGGCTCACAGTGGTATCTGCTGGCTGAAAGACTATCCATTCGCCACCACAACCTGCATCAGGGCAGCTCTGCAAAGAGGCATGCTTTGTGGAGAAAAACACACAGGCAGAGCAGGGTGGCAGTGGTGAACACCTTTCAATCCTAGCATTTGGGAGGCAGAGGCGGGTGGAATTCTATGAGTTCGAGGCTAGCTTGGTCTACATATTGAGTTCCAGGACAGCCAGGGCTACACAGAACAACCCTGTCTTGAAGGAAAAAAAAAAAGGGCAGAAAAACCTGAGGGAGAGAGCAGGCCATAGGGAGATGGCCACAAAGTACTGGCTCAGGGTGGGCATGACCAGAGAAGGCATAGCTATCCTGCAAGCCTGTGGGGTGGGGAGGGAGCTGAACCAGCCTCACATTCAGTAGGTAGGTGCTGGAAGTGGCCTGCATTCTAAACGAAGGGCTGGCTTCAGGCACTGGCTCCAGCTCTATACCTGATAAGCTCTATACCTGATAAGCTCTATACCTGATAAGGTTGAACCTGTTAGGCCCAGGGATGTGGCTCAGTGGTGGTAAGCTTGCTGAGCACAAGGGTTGGCCAATTTGTAAGTGTTTTTAAATTAACTTTTTGACCTTTATTTTTATGTGTATGGGTGTTTTGCCTGCATGTTTTGCCACGCAGTGCCTGGCGAGGCTAGAAGAGGACATCAGAACACTGGGACTGCATTTACAGAGGATTATGAGCAGCCGCGTGGGTGCTGGGAATTGAACCTGTGTCCTCTCAACTGCTGAGCTATCTTTCCAGCCTCCATATAAATGCTTTTTAAGCTTCACGATGGGAGATTCCAACCCAATCATTCCGGGATATCTTCTCTTCTCTGTTTTGGGGGGCGGCGTTTTCAAGACAGTGTTTCCCTGTATAGCTTTGGAACCTACCCTGGAACTTGCTCTGTAGACCAGGCTGGCCTCAAACTCACAGAGATCCATTTGCCTCTGCCTCCCGAGTGTTGGGATTAAAGGCATGCGCCATCACTGCCTGGCGGTGCTTGATATTTTTGATGTTAATCCTTGCATGTGCTTCATTGTTTCCTGTAGCTGGAGGCTTTTCTGTGTCCCGCCTGGTCCGTGGCTGCGTGTAAAATAATCACTCAGAGGCTTATACAAATTATAAATGTTTGCTCGATGGCTCAGGCTTATTACTAGCTAGCTCTTACATCTTAAATTAACCCATTTCTATTAATCTATGTATGGCCATGTGGCCATGGCATTACCTGTCTGCTAGCATATTGCTCCTTGGGTGGCCTTTTTCTCCTGTATCTCTGCTTGGATTTCCCACCTGACTTTATCCTGCCTTGCCATAGGCCAGAGCAGCTTTATTCATCAACCAATAAAAGCAACACATATTCACAGCGTGCAGAAGGACATCCCACATCAGTTTCCTAATACTAAAATATTCAAAAGGAATCACTGGGCTACAGACATAGCTCAACAGTTAAGAGCACACATTGCCTGTGAAGGTCAGAGGACAATTTGCTGGAGTCAGTTCTCTCTTCCAGTACGTGGGATCCAGTAATTGAACTCAGGTTGGTTGTCAGGCTTTGTCACAAGTGCCTCTAACCACTGAGCCATCTTCCTGCCCCTGGAAGCAGACTACTTTTACCTTCAATTTGACAAATGTAAGTGCCAAGACCAGTGTCTGTAAAATAACTCTGACAGTGCCCATCTCAGTGACATTTGCCCATCCCTGGACAAATCTACAACCCCTGTACTCCCAGCAAATGCCCAGGGCTCTGCTGCAGCCTCAGTACTGGATCCCAGAAGTAGAGAATTCATCCAGCACAGAGGACAATCTTAGCTCCCATGTGTTTTTGCTGCAAATAAATCAAAACTAAACTTAGCGGCTTAAAACAACATCCAAGCTCGGTGGTGGCGCATGCCTTTAATCCCAGCGCTCAGGAGGCAGAGGCAGGCAGATCTCTGAGTTTGAGGGCAGCTTAGTCTACAGAGTTAGTTCCAGGAAAGCAAGGGCTACATAGAGAAACCCTGTCTCAAGAAGCCAAAAAAGAAAAAATAAAAAAAGACTGCAGGTAGAGCTCTGGAGAGACAGCTCAGAGGTTAAGAGCACTTGTTGCTCATGCAGGACCCATGTTTGATTCCTAGCACCCACATGGCAGTTCATAAATACCTGTAACTAGAGGTCCAGGAGATCCAGTGACCTCTTTCAGCTTCCTTATGAACTGTACAGATGTGGTGCCTAGACACATATGCAGGCAAAATACTCATATGCATTTAAAAAAATCTTAAAGAAAAGACTGCAGATGGAGATTCCATTTCACAGAGTTTGGAGTATTTCTTCCCCCTTCTAAGTTTTGCCAAGGTCTAAGTCTCTTTAAGTGTTGAGGTGTGGGCAGGGCCAATCCATGGCCACTAGTTCTGGTACATAAGTCGCTCATGGGCTTGTCCCCTTGGCCACTCCCTTGGGTACATCTGGCTGTAAATGACTGGGAAGAACCAGAAACATTCCAAAGTTCAGCTGAGAGTGTGGCAGTGAGGAGGTATGGAGGCACAGAGACAGGACTGGGTAAAGAAGGAAGCAGGAAGCAAAGTTTTTTTTTTAAGAATTATTTATTTATTGTGTATACAGTGTTCTGCCTGCATGTATGCCTGCAGGTCAGAAGAGGACACCAGACCTCATTACAGATGGTTGTGAGCCACCATGTGGTTGCTGGGAATTGAACTCAGGATCTCAGGAAGAGCAGCCAGTGCTCTTAACCTCTGAGCCATCTCTCCAGCCCGCAAAGATGGTTTTGATAGGTTTTGATTCAACCTCTCCATAAAGAAGTTCTATTTGGGAGTGGCTTCTCACCTTGCTTTCTGAAACCTCCATATGAGCCATCCTTCTGCCTAGACTCCCTAGCCAATGGGTTGTGTTCTTGCCTGTGTGAACAGATACTTCATTAGAAGCACAATTCATGTGGCCATTTTACTCATACGGATATTTATGGATACGTATTTGTGTGTATGGGTGCATGTCCATGCCATGGCATGTGCCTGGAGGTCAGAGGACATCTTCATGGAATTAGTTTTCTCCTTCTACCAGGTGAATTCCAGGGGTTGAACTGAGGTCATCAGGCTTGATGGTAAACACCTGTACCCAGTGAGTCATCTTGCTGGTCCTTTATATATTTTTAATTTTTTTGCTGAAGATATTTAATTGCTTTTGAGAAAAAAGTTTATATTTTAGAACATTTCCCACTCCCTGTACTTTTTATTGTTGTAGAACTGAATTCCCGTAGTTAGCCTGAAGAAATCTTTAATTTTACTTATTGTGCAGGTCTGTGGTAGATATGTAAGAAGTAAATCTATGAGGTGAGCTTATGGCTCATCATAGAGTCACAGATAGGCAGGAAGCAATAGGTCCCCTTCTCCTCCCTGCTGGTGGCTGGTGCCTGCTTATCTCAGAACTCTGAGAGTTGGAAAGTTGCAGACAGTCTGCTACGTGACTGAGCCTATGATCAGAAAAAGGGAGAAACCTCAAACTACAGAATATTCATTAGAGAAGACTTTCCATCCTGAACCAATAGGATTGGAATTTGGGGAAAAGGCTATACTAGAAGAGTGTGAATATTTTACCTATCTGGCGTATCAGAGTCTGGATAAGAAAGGGCATGATTTTTTCTCAGTCAGGGCCTTTAAAAACCATTATCTTGGACAGTAGAGATGGCTCAGTGGTTAAGAGCACTAGCTGCTTTCCCAGAGGGCCAGGGTTCAATTTCCAGCACCCACATGGCAGCTCACAATTTCCTATAACTCCACTCCCAGAGGCTCCAACATTCTTCTGGCCTCCCTGGGCACCAGGCATGCACGTGGCGCAAATACATAAACAGAGGAAAAAACACCTATACACACAAATAAAATTCAAAAACCAACAAACAACCCTGTAGCTAGAGTTTTCCTGCCTGGCCCACAGTCAGGACAAATCTCTGTCACCCGCCAGTCCCACAGCCACTCAGACCCAACCAAGTAAACACAGAGACTTATATTGCTTACAAACTGTATGGCCGTACCAGGCTTCTTGCTAACTGTTCTTACAGCTTAAATTAATCCATTTCTATAGATCTATACCTTGCCACGTGGCTCATGGCTTACCGGCATCTTCACATGCTGTTTGTCATCGTGGCGGCTGGCAGTGTCTCTCTGACTCAGCCTTCCACTTCCCAGCTTTATTCTCCTCCTTGTCCCGCCCACACTTCCTCCTGCCTGACTACTGGCCAATCAGTGTTTTATTTACCAACCAATCAGAGCAACACATTTGCCATACAGCACATCCTACAGCTCAACCCTTCACTGTTTTGCAAAAAATAAGCTCGCCAGCCATTTTTGCCTTTTCTCTATGCTGACATCCTTTCTATGTAAAAACTGCTTTCCTTTAAATTATTAGAGTGAGGGTTTGTTTTACACACACACACACACACACACACACACACACACACACACACACTGGCCTATCTGATCTTCTTCCTCCTTCCTGTCTTTTTTTTTTTTTTTTGAGAACCTCTCACTCTGTAGCCCTGATTAGCCTAAAATTCTCTATGTAGAACATGCTAGCCCAGAACTCACAGAGTTCCACCTGCCTCAGCCTCCAGACTGCTGGATTAAAGGCAGGAGCTACTTGCCTTACTTTTCTATTACTATGATAAAACACCATGGTCAAGACTGAAGGAATGGTTACCAGCTCAGGACCCCCAAGACCAAGTTCTCAGCACAAAGGAGATTTATTTGTCCCAGAGAGACAAAGGGCAGGGAATAAGAGACAAAGACAGGAGACAGAGGGTGAGGGAGAAAGGGAAGGGCTATCTGTCCCAGAAGTGGGGACAAAGGACAGCCTCTGGATAGAGGAGACAGACATGGCACATAGACAAATGGTGCTTTATAAAGGTAAAATGGGAAACCCTATGTTAGGATGAGGTGTTTAATTTTAATTAGGCATGTTAATTAGGTGAGCCAAAAGGGGCTTCTGATTGCTGCACTTCAATACTTGGATAGCTGGATCTCAGTAGTCAGCTTCCGGGGGAGGTAGTGACCAAATAAGGGAACAGGCCTTGGTAGCTAGCTTTAGGAATGTAATCTAATGGTTTTTAGCAAGACAGAGGGGATGGAGGAGAAGGGAAAGGCTTGCCAGAACCATGTTTGCCATGCTTGGGCTGGCTAGAGTCCCTTCAAAGGCAACTTATAATAATAGGGACACATTTAATTTGCCTTATGGTTTCAGATGGTTGTGAGTCACCATGTGGTTGCTGGGAATTGAACTCCAGCTGGAGAGATGGCTCAGAGAGTAAGAGAGTAAGAGCACTGCTTGTTCTTCCATTTATCTTTTCTTGCACGTGTTCACTGCAAAGAGTCACTGGTCTGGTTCAGAGCCTCAGGTTCCTACTACACTATCGATGCCGGGCCCTCACTAGGGCCCCTCCTGGAATCCTGCTGTTGCCCTCAGTAGGCTTTCTTATAGAATTCAAGGCCGCCAGCCCAAGGATGGCACCAACCACAATGGGCTAGGCCCTCCTCCATCAATCACTAATTAAGAAAATGCCCTACAGGTTTGCCTACAACCTGATCTTAAGGAGGCATTTTCTTAATTGACATTCCTTCCTTTCAGATGATTTTAGCTTGTGTCAGGCTGACATAAAACTATCCAGCATACCACTATGCCAGATTTAATCCACTTTCTCAGTTTTTTCCTTGCTTTTTGGCTGGAAATGTAGTTTAGTTGGTTGAGCACTTGTCTAGGGTAACAAAGCCCTGGGTTCAATCTCTAGCACCCTACACAACTTGGCTTGGTGGCACATGCCTATTAAATTGCTTGGGAAGTGGAGGCAGGAGGATAGGAAGTTTTGCCTAGAGTGAAATGGAGGGCATTATAGGCTACATGAAGTCCCACAAAAGATTTGTCTACTCTAGTCATTTCATACAAGTGGGGTATTTGTTTGCCCTTTCCTGACGGCTTCATATTATTTAGCATAAATCTACATTATCCATAATGTAATAACATAATGTAATGTAATAACAGGGTCTCACTATGTAGCCCTGGCTGTCCTGGAACTGGTTCTGTAGTCCAAGCTGAACTTGAATCCAGAGATCTGCTTGCCCGTGCTGGAATTAAAGGCTTGTGCTACGACGGCTGGGCTATCTCCTTTCCTTCTTAACACTGGGGCTTATAGGTGTGCACTGCCAACCAGCTCTAGACTTCATTTTCTTATTCAGTCTTAACAATAGACTGTGCAGATATAGCTCAGTGGTAGAGGACCTTGCCAGACTCCTCGAGGCCCTAACACACCTGGACACAGTGGCCTTTAATTCCAGCACTTGGGAGGCAGAGGCAGGCAGATCTCTGAGAGTTCATAGGCCAGCCTGGTCTACATAGTGAGTTCCAGGACAGCAAGGGCTACATAGTGAGACTCTGTCTCGGAAAAAACAAAACAAAACAAAACAAGCCACTGGATAATATTCCATTTCCGTGTGAACGGTCACTTGGGTTGTTTCCAGTTACCTATTATGATGTACAAATATGATAGAATCGGTATTTTCTTTTTTAAAGAATTTATTTATTTATATATATTTAATGTATGAGCACTGTCTGCATGTATACCTGCATGCCAGAAGAGGGCACCAGATCCTATTCTAGATTGTGAGCTGGGAATTGAACTCAGGACCTCCGGAAGAGCAGCCAGTGCTCTTAACCGCTGAGCCGTCTCTCCAGCCCCCAGAGTTGGTTATTTTCTACTCTTTGGTTATACACCTAGACGTGGAGTTGCTTGACCACCCGGCAACTCTACTACTGAGACGCCTCCAACTGTTTTCTCGAGGTTGCAACCTTTCCCACTAACCCTACTCAAGGAGTTTTTCGTTTTAACATCTGTTACCACCCGCAGAAACAGCCTCTGATTCTTTTCTGCTGTTCTCGTGCTGCCGTAGCAAAGGCGTTAAAAGGGCACACCTTTAATTCCAGCTCCGGAGGCAGAGGAACGTGAATCTCTCTGAGTTCGAGACCAGCCTGCTCTACATAGCGAGTTCCCTATGTTTCCCCAATCAGGAATACATAGCGAGACTCTGTCTCAAAAAATAAAATAATAAAAGGGCTTCTTGAGTCCAAGAGAATCGTTACTCATCTCCTCCACGTCTCCCAGAGGAGGAATAAGACGCAGGAATTAGTGCGGAAGCCAGACTGCCCCGCCTCCACTTCCGGGCGCTTCAGGATGATGGCGTGTTTTCCGTTGTGCGCATGCGCCCTCGCAGGGTTGCCTGGGCAACGGTGCATCCCAGCCTCAAATCCACGCCTAGTCGAGCCCAGCGTTCTTCGGCCCCGCCTGGGGGAAACAGTCGCGCAGCGATGACGTCGCGGGGGCCTGGCTGGGCGTCGCGGACTCCGGAGATGGAGGAAAAGGAGCTGCTGCGGCGGCAGATCCGCCTCCTGCAGGGTGAGGGGGGCCGCGGCCCGGGAGCGCGTCCACTTGTTTCTTGTGATCGCCGCGGACCCTTTCAGAAGCGGGCGCTGTCGGTCGCGGTCTCCGGACGGTCGGCTTGGGTGGGAGTGTGAGCGGCCGGGTCGGGTGCGGCCCGCGGGTGACAGACCCTCTAGGCTTCGGGGCGAGTGAACGGGCCTCGGAGGGCTAGCAGCAGGAGACAGCGCGGTGGCCTGCCCGCGGGGGGTCGCGTCGGCCGGCCTCCAGGCCCGGCCGGCCGGCTCCGGAGCGTTTCCCTCCGCTGCCGTTGAGTACCTTTCTCTCGATTCAGGCACAGCCCCCTCGTACTCTAAGGCTGACTCCCCAGGCATCTGCTTCCGCAGCTGAAAATTTTTAGAACCTAGTTGGTCTTTAGAAGTTTTAACACCTTTCCAAGATTTTCCCCGCCGAAAACACTTAGGGGTCTGGAAAGCCAGTGCTGGGCAGAGTCCAGGTGGCCTGCCCCTTCGGGGCTACTTCTTGGGGTTCCCTCAAACCGGCCCGAGGTAGCTCCCAGTCTGGGCGTGGCCTTCCTGTTGAGGGTGGAGGCAGACCCTGTGTGTGTAGGGGCGGGTTATGAACCGGCCTGCGTTGCTTCTCTCCTCCTCCTGGGCTCCGTGAGTCACTTCATTGGAAAATCCTTGTGGTGGTGGTATCAGGCCTTTTCTGTGGGAGATACGGTTGTTAGCTAGTGTGGGCCGTTAGTGGGTGTATTGTGTTGTTTTTTTTCTGTCAAGCACTGGGTTACAGAAGCATCCGTTCTGAGGCGATTACTAAGGGGCAGTCTGACTTCTTTTCCATGAGTGGGCAAATAGAGGGCTCTGTGGAAGACTTACCTGTTCTTATCTGGGCACTACAGGTTTCTGTGGCCTCTTTTGTTTTTGTTTTTTTGTATATGAAGTGACACTTGCCCTCAAAACACTATGGACCTAGGAGACCAGTGAATAGAAACAGTTATACCTCAAAAGCCGCATTTCCAGAATAAGCAGACAAAATAGTAATGATGGGGAAGAGCTCATGGAATTGACAAGCCTAGAGATTTGGGCTGAACTTTTCTATGGTTTCCAGCCACTTGGGGCTGCTCTCAAGTCAGGAAGGGGCGCAGGAAGGAGAATGTGTCTAGGGTATTAGGGTAGGGGTAGTAGTCTTGATTGTTGCTGTTTTTATTATAGGCGGTTTTTATTCATACTTCCTAGATAACTGAGCCTGTGATTCTGCCTTCTCAGGTCTAATTGATGACTATAAAACACTCCATGGCAATGGCCCTGCCCTGGGCACCTCAGCTACTCGATGGCAGCCACCTGTTTACCAGGGTGGCAGGACCTTTGGTGCCCGCTACTCTCGTCCGAGTCGAAGGGGCTTCTCCTCACACCATGGCCCTTCATGGCGCAAGAAATACTCCCTTGTGAATCAGCCTCTGGACCCTTCGGACCCAGCCAGTGACCATGCTTTGCAGGCATCCATCAGGTCTGGGGACAGCCAGCGTCCTGACCCCCAGCAGTATGTACTGGAGAGACAGGTCCAGCTCAGTCCAGATCAGAATATGGTTATTAAAATCAAGCCACCATCAAAGACTGGACCCACCAGTGCTTCAGGGGCCCAGCGGGGCTCCTTGGAAGACTATGATGAATCCTGGAATGACCACAGACCCCAGGGAAGTGAGGTTGAGCTCCCTGGTGGACAGCTGCAGCCTGCAAGGCCAGGAAGAACCAAGGTGGGTTACAATGTGGATGACCCCCTTCTGGTCTGCCAGAAGGAGCCTGGCAAGCCTCGGGTGGTGAAGTCTGTGGGCAGGGTTAGTGACAGTCCCTCTGAGCATCGGCGGACGGTCAGTGAAAGTGAAGTTGCCATCAGGGCACACTTCCCGTCCTCCATCGTGCACCAACGTGCTGGTGTTGCCCTGGGCCGGAAAGTAGGCCCTCATTCTGCAAGCTATGCTGAACAGCTCATTGGAGACCAAAGAGCAAATACTGGCCATGCTGACCCGCCAGCTTCCTTGGGTTCAGTGGTGGCTCCGGTCAGACCAGCAACAGGAACCAGGCAGGTCAGGGAGGCCTCACTGCTAGCGTCTTGTCGGACCAGCAAGTTTCGGAAAAACAACTACAAATGGGTGGCTGCCTCAGAAAAGAGTCCACGGGTCGCTCGGAGGGCTCTCAGCCCCAGAACAGCTATGGAGAGTGTGAACAAGGCCACTTTTGGCACAGTTGGAAAGACAGAGAAGCCACAGCCTAAAGTTGACCCAGAGGCCAGGCCTGAGAAACTGGCCACATCATCCAAACTTGGACCATCTCCCAGCAAATACAAGTGGAAGGCTTCCAGCCCCTCTGCTTCTTCCTCTTCCTCTTTCCGTTGGCAGTCAGAAGCTGGCAGCAAGGACCACACTTCTCAGCTCTCCCCAGTCCCATCTCGATCCCCTTCAGGGGACAGACCAGCAGTGGGACCCAGCAGCTTGAAGCCCCTCTTTGGAGAGACACCGCTGTCAGCGTACAAAGTGAAGAGCCGTACCAAGATTATCCGGAGGCGGGGCAGTACCAGGTGTGCATCTTTCCATCTTGCAGTATCCTATCTAGGTGGGGGGGGTAGGGCTCATGAAGGCTTTTTGGCTCCTGAGTTAGGGAGTTTGGAGCCATTGTGTTTCTTTAGCTTGTGTTCCCTTCCTAGTTTCCAGGTTAGGGAAAAAGGAGGCCAATGTTGGGTCTATTCAGCACCACAGGTGTGTGGCCCAAGCTGGCAGCTTCGTGTGTGATTTTGGGTCATGCTTCTCGTAGGAGTGAGGCTGGAGGTAGTGTTGTCATATAGAGATGTGTCAGGTAAAGCTTGAGTGACTCAGGGTCTTGCATGGGGGGCCTCAGCAGGAATGGGGAGGCAAGAGCTCTGACACTGGTAATGCTGGCAGACCTATCCTTTCTTCTGTTGGTGAGAAACTAGGAGGCCATTTTGGGTAGCTTCCCTTCTAGGGAGAGGGGGCTGGGTTCAAAAACATGCCAGGTTAGGTGCTTGGGGAGCAGCACCCCGGGTCTGTCTAGTGTATAGCAGTATGTAAATGCTGCATGGCTCTTCTAGCCAGAGCAGTGGGTTATGTGTCTGAGCTGGGGGGTGGACTAGGGGGCTGGGCTCTGCCAGGTGTGCCTGGTTTCTTATTTAAGGGCGTTAGGGTCCAGGAAGTCAAGCTTTGTGGGGTGCTGTGCCCTGGCCCAGACAGAGGGATGCACCGTTTGTGTTAGGTTGGGTGACAGTGAACGGGGCTGGGGCACTGCATTTCCCAGGCTCTCCCTGCGTTGGGCTCTCTGGCCACCTTCAAAGTGTGCTGAGGTGTTGGGTGGCTATCATTCCAGAGGAAGCAGATTGGTTTTACATCCCAGCTGGTGGTGGCCAAGTGACCAGGCTGAGCTACTGCTTTATGAATACACATTACTTCTGAGATCACTATCCTTGCATGACTGTGGGAGACTGACAGATGGCATCATAGCCTAGAGTATATGGTTAGGGGTCAGAGACTTCAGATCAGCTGCTGATGGCAAATACCGTCTGCTTACCAGGCAGAGGGCCTGCCTAGGCCATCAGACAGTGTTCTTCCAAAAGACACTTCCTCTCCTTGCCGTGAATCCCCCTAAGGAAGTTCTTCCTGCTGTCTTAATTTGGTCTTTGGCTCTGTATAAGCTCATTCCTTCTGGCTCTGTGCTCCAGACAAGTGCTGTTTGTAGTTTTCTGACCCTGAGTCCCATCCTCATAGTGCCTAAAGATAGATTTGTTCTTGTCATGCTGTGCTGGGGACCTTGGAGGGGGAGTTTTGGAGCAGCCTTGAAGATGTGCTGGGGAGATGACATTCAGACCTGAAGGCAGCTCCTTTTCAGGAGTGCAGTCTTTCTCCACCAGTTTTTCCTCTAGTTTTGTGCAGGGCCTCATCCAGCTTGGAGAAGGGCTGGGGCAGGGGCAGGGGCTGGGGCAGGGGCTGGGGCTGGAACCGGGGCTGGGGCTGGGGCTGGAACCGGGGCTGGGGCTGGAACCACTTGGAGAGTATGGCAGCCTGTGCTGTCTCCAGACGAGGAAGGTGCTTGGGCAGATCTACCCAGTGGGCATGTTGGTAGTTTTGTGTGTTTTGTCTCCATAGCCTTCCAGGGGACAAGAAGTGCAGCCCCTCAGCCACCACCACCACCAGAAGCCATCTCACCCAGCGGCGGAGACAGGCCCTCCGGGGGAAGAACAGCCCCATTCCGAGGAAGACTCCCCACAAGGGTCTGATGCAGGTCACCAGGCATCGGCTGAGCTGCATGCCATCCAACCGGGCCCACCTCTCCACCAAGGAAGGTATGACAGAGAGGAGGGCTTTAGGCACTGGCTGAGGATGAGCTGCACTCTGCTAGGGTGGTTCGGAACCATGTTAGGAGGGTAGGATATGGGACCCAAGAGAGAGGCTAGAGAGAGGGCTGGGCCGGACATGGCCGGGTTCTCCTTGGGCAGTTGAGAAGGACGGGTTGAAGAGGCTTACAGCTTTGGGTGGAGAAGATGCAAAGTCTGCTGGTGTTGCTTGGGTGTGAAGAAGGGCTGTGGGATCCTTACTGGAATCTTCTAGGTCAGCATGATTTGCTGTGTCTGTGGGGTAGAGTGGCATATAGCCTGGGGACAGCAAAGGTTGTTTTCTGTTGGTAGGGGCTGACACAGTGTCCCCCAGCCCCATAGGTGGGCAGGGGAGGGTGAGAGGTGAGGGGTCTTGAGTTCAGTGGCTCCACCTGTGGTGCCTTGGATGTGTTGGGCCTACTGAAGCTGTTGCTGCTGCCACCACTAGGTGTAGGGGAAGGGATAGCCTCATAATTGTAGACAGATACGGTGACTGCATAGTGTCCTGGTATTTCTGTTGCAGAAAGGACTGTGGGGAGTCTTTCTGTCTATTCACTTACCTGCTTACCCACTAAGCATGTGATGGGCACCTTGGGGTCAAGAATTGTCATGCTGGTTCCTGGGGATGCTGAGCCACATTCCACTGGAGGCAGATGGCTGCCTGAGCCCTTGTAGATAGCCTGGACAATTGGCTTTGGGTAGTAAAGGTGTCCTGAGAACAAGAAAGCAGAAGAGTATAGTTCTGGGTTGCAGGGAGGGTGTAAACACTAGGTAGGCATTGGGAGTGCTTCTTGAGACTTAAGTGAGGAGAGGAAATAGTACTCAGGTATGCAGGTGAAGGCAGTAGTTGAACACAGCAGAAGGAAGGCCATATAGCCAATGTGCTACACAAGGTTGGAAAAGGGGGTGGCCCCAGTGGAAAGGACACTAGGTCATTGGGGAGGGAGGCTCTTTTATGCCACAGTAAGGAAAAGGAATAGGTTCTGATTGTGATCTCAAGGAGGGGATAGATGAGGGAGCCAGGAGATATCAGGAACATCAGGTGGCAGGATTGAGCTAGTGGGCTGGAGTAGACAGTGAGTCAGGATGGCTAGTATGTAAGGCCTTGCATGTGAGATCAAGGGAGGGTCGTCATCTAAGCAGAAAATGAACTGTGGAAACAGGATGCTGAGCCTGTGGTTGGTATGGCTACTCAGGTAGCAGTCGCAGAGACAACTACTACACAACTTCAGATAAACAGACAGAGGTCACAAGGGTAGGCTGTCTACAGGAGGTAGGCCTTGCCAGGGTTTTGGCCAAGGAGGTGAGAGTGACAATAGTCATTTCTCTAGGCTGGAGCCTGGATAGATTTGGCTTGCTCCAGGAACTGGCTTACCTTACTTACTTAACTTACTGTCTGCCTCTTTACCTTGTGTGTCCAAGAACCCCAGCCTGAATGATATTCAAGGCTCTGGCCAGTCTGTTTGATTCCCTGGGCTGGGGTCTTGCCACATTGCTGAGTGGAGCTTTTCTATTTCCAAGTGGGTACAGCCCCCAAGCTCATGTGGATGTAAGAGGTCAGGGTCTCCCCCGTACATGGGGTCAGTGGATAAGGGCTACCCTTTCATCTAGTGCTTGGGGTCTTCTCTTTCTTCTTCCCTCCAAGAAAATGCTTAGCCCTAGTTCCAGATCTCTTCTTCATGCCAGTACCCTGGTGCCTAGGGAGGGGCCTGATTGCTCAGTAGACTTTGGGTGCCCAGGAGTGGGGTAGCTTAGCTGTTTCGGGCCCACCCCTTCTCCAGGTCACTACTCAGCCCTACTGTGTGGCCTAACAGCCAGCAGAGGGCGCACTTGCCCCTCTTATCCCTCCATCCACCTTTTTCTGGTAATTGATTGCCTAATTTCCTCTTTATGTGAAAGAAAGCAGATATCAAGTAATTTGCAGCAATAACCTGCTAATGCTGGGCCAGTATCGAAACTCCCCTGTTCATTTCAAGTGGCAGATAAAACACTAATACATAATTATCCTTGCAAATTGGATTGTTTTAAATAACCAAAAGGCTACGGCCAGAAGAAAGCGATCCCATCTCCCTCGAGTTACTCTTGCAGCGTAATTGCCGCGTTCAATCAATTTCCCTGGCATTAGAAATTCCATCACAATCAACATTAAGCTTTATTCATTGTGATGGCTAAGAGCCGGGCCATTTCTCCTCTTTTTCTTAACTGGCAAAATTAATCAGGGAAAAGATTTTAAACATTTACCCGTGCGAAAGAGGTCAGTGCTGCCACTATATTGCTCAGCAGATAAGGGGGCTAATAAAAAGAAAATTGAATTACTAATGATCACCAGGAACCGAGTATATAAAACCTGGCAATCGCCAGTTCAGGAGAAGGAGAATCAATTTTCTTGGGACAAGGTGTGCTCATTTTTTATTTTGGCGCGTATTATCAGCAATTTAATTTGAGAGCGCATAAACAGGAGGAAACAGTTAGGGAATAATGAGCCTGGAGGTGTAAAGTGCTGCAGGATATATGCTGTACACAATTTATTTGGCACAACAGATAATCGCTTTAATTGAATTCAAAACTGCATTGTTCAGCAGCCATGGGGCTGTTCATGCCTGGGGACCAGGAGTGTCAGAAAGGTTCCAGTCTGATGTGGTGTCTCCCTACTGGTCAGCCTTTGGTTGTGGGGTGGGGTGAGAGCCCCCAGAGAGAGCCCTGAGGGGGCCAAGGAGGCATGTATGCTAGGTCTGATGCTGAGACCTGCTTGGTCTGCCTCCATGGACAGATGCTAGAAAAGGCATTTGGGGAGGGATGGACCTTTAGGGATGTGGCAGTTGGTAGTTACCATGTGATGCTGTGCCTTTGGTCAGTGTGGGGATAGAGGACACACTGGGAGTCTTGGAGTGAGTGCCCAGGCTTACTCACCTAAGGGCATGGCCTAGAACTAGTATTGTCTTGGCTCCCTGAGCTGTGTGCATAGGGTGCTGTTTAATCTGACATACCAGCCGACTTTTCACCTGCTGCCCTAAGTTAGGTCACTGTTCACTTACTTAGTATCAGTAAGTTGTGGGCTTCTAACCAAGAGTCTCTTGGAAGCACTGGCTGTCCAGTGCCAAGAAAAAGCCATTGTGGGTAGACAGGCTATGTGTCATCACTCCTCAGAGGTAGGCTTGGAGAAGAAGACGCTTCTCTTTTATCTTCCCATAGTAGATATGTGGCCATTGCTTTCCTTTTCTGCTTAGAACTATGTTTTCAAATTTTGGTCTTGGGACTTAGTAGTTAATAACTACATTTACTGCTCTTATAGAAGACCCAAGTTAAGTTCACAGCTGCTTATAATTTCAGTTCCAGGGGATCTGTCACCCTCTTCTGGACTCTGTGCATATCTGTATGCATGTGTGGACACACATATACAAATCATTTAAAATAAAATAAAATAAAATAAAATAAAATATTTTTAAAAACAGGGCTGGAACAATGACTTAGCAGTTAGGAGCATATCCCTGTTTGATTCCAACACCCATGTCAGGTGCTCACAACTGCCTGTAACTCCAGTTCTAGGGGGTCTGACACTTCCAGCTTCCATGGGCATCCATACTCAGGTGTCCTGCCTATGCATGCGCGTGCGCGCACACACACACACATAGACACACACACATTGTTAAAAATAAAATGAATTGGCCAGGCATAGTGGTACACACCTTTAATCCCAGCATTCTGGAGGCAGAGGCAGGTGATCTCTGAGTTTAAGGTCAGCCTAGTCTACAGAGCAAGTTCCAGGACAGCTATAGAGAAACTCTGTCTCAAAAAACCAAAAATCAAATAAAATAATAAAAAAAAAAAATCTTTTTTTGTTTTTGTTTTTGTTTTTTTTGAGACAGGGTTTCTCTGTGTAGCTTTGCGCCTGTCCTGGAACTTACTCTGTAGCCCAGACTGGCCTCGAACTCACAGAGATCCGCCTGCCTCTGCCTCCCGAGTGCTGGAATTAAAGGCATGCGCCACCACCGGCCGGCTTAAAAAAATCTTTTAAAGCCGGGCTGTGGTGGTAAATACCTTTAGTCCCAGTACTTGGGAGGCGGAGGCAGGCGAATCTGTGAGTTCAAGGCCATCCTGGTCTACAAAGTAAGTTCCAGGACAGCCAGAGTTGTTATGTAGAGAAAACCTGTCTTGAAAAACAAAAATAAAAACAAAAAACAACAAAAAATTCTTTTAAAAAACCTTGGCCTTGCCCTGGAAATAGAGCCTTCTTGGGTAAAGGGTTAGTCTGGTAGGTTCTGGGTTGGGGCTTGCTAGAGGGCTGGATAATAAGGACTAGGTGAATTTTCACTGTGGTGCTCTACAGATGGTGGGCTGACCTCAGACCCATCTGCTTCGTAGGCTTTCTCAGGGGCCTCCTGGGCATAGGCACCTGCCTCTAGTCCAGAGTTCTTTAGCATGTGACAGGAACCATCTCTCACTTTACCATGCTAGTCCTGTAGGATGAACATTTAACATAAATGTTAACATTTATAGGTAAGAAGCAGAGTGACCACTCATTTTGGGTCACTGGCAGAAGGGTAGGTAAGGGTTTTGGCCCCTTGGCTGGCCAGGTATCCCTCAGTGAAGGTCCTCTTGTCCTGCCTAGGGTGAGAGTCTGCTGGGATGGATGCTCATTCCCAGATTCAAAGTTTTTTAAGGAAGTGCTCAGGAAGTCCTCCCCATGTAAGCACTATTAGCTTCTTCTTAGCCCAGTACTCACTCTGCCCAATACTCACTACAAAGTGGGTAGCTCTTTTGCCATCCTTAGCCTAGAGCTGGCACCCGTGGAGGGTTGGGAACCCCTCAGATGTTTAGTGTTCTCTGGGAGCTGATCCTACCCTCTAGCTTCTAGCCATTCTGGGGGCAGCCTCCTCAGAGCTCTGGCTAGCCTTTTTAGGCCCTGCCCATCAGCTTCCTCCTTTGCCCCCTTAAAGCGCCTTGGGTCCCCTGCTGCTGGCAGAGTTCCCAAGCAGGCATTTCTGATATATATGGGTCCTTTCAGACTCACTTTTTTCAGCTATTCTGGGGAAGAGGCAACTTGCCAGGTAGCTTTGGGCATGGGAGGAGGCTCATCCGGATTCCTCCTGTAGTCATAGCTTCATGCTTAATTTGTCCACTGATCTGTGGTACTGGGAATTGAACTCAGGGCCTGAACATACCGAAGCAAATGCTTTGCCACTGAGTTCTGTCTTCAGTTCTCTTTTTGCTTTTTATTTTGGGACAGTCTTACTCGTTTTCCGGTTGGCCTTGGCCTCCTGCTGTAACCCAGAGAGGCCTTGACTGGTGCTCTGCTTTAGCCTCCTGAGGAGCTTGGATAAGTTACCCTTCTTACTTCACCGATTTATTTTTAAAGCCTAGGTTGTGTGTGCAGCCTAGGCTAAATATGTAGTTAAGGATGATCTTGAGCCTTCCGCCGCTGCCTCCCAGTGCTGGGATTATAGGCATGAGCCACTATCCTGGCTTTCATTTCTCCTCCTTTGCCAACTGCTTTGGGGCTCTTGCTTCTGATTAGGCCTGCCTTTTCTCTGGCTAGGTTTGGCCCTTTAAAAGCCCTGCCCCTTTTTGAAGACCTTTCTCCTTGGCCAAGAACTGTTCATTCATGGGCCAGATCCCACCCCTCCCTAGCCAAACCCCATCTACTCTGGCCAGACATTAGATTTTGCTTCTTCAATAGGTCCTCCCTCTGAATGCCTTTCCCATCTCCAGCCAGACTTCTCTTCTCTGTGAGTAGGCCCACCCGCTTTGGCTAGCCATTTCTCAACACTCGGTGTCTGCCTACTTACTTTTTGCAATGTGATCCTCTTCTCTCAGATATCCAGGGCCCCCTGCTTTCATTCAGGCAACTGCTCAGTGCCCGTGGCCAGCCTTCCAAGCCTATCTGCTTTAAGACCACACAGCATTCCCACTTCCCGCTTTTCTGCTTTCTGTGAATTTCTGCATCTGTTCTCTGTATTGCCTCACTAGAAAGATCCTGCATGAGGGTTTTGTCCTGCTCTTGTACATAGATGTGAGTCCTTGGTGCAGGGCAGGGTGGGTTGGCTTCTTTCATTTTCTTTCATTGCAGAAACCAGAGGAAGCACTATTTGGAACAGGGTTCTCCTCTGCAGAGTGCTTCTTTTGGGTGAAGGTTGTTCTCTCACCACACGTGTTGGAAGCCAGTTCCTGGCCTCACTCCAGAGTTCTTGTTGGGTGAGCAAGCCCTGCTGGTCTGGGGATACCTGTCTCATCTGACTTAGGCTGGGCAGGGTTTGATCAGTATATGGGCCAAGAAGGTGTGCATCGAGGTGTGTTTGATTGCCTGTTGAGAGCAGCACTGCTCATTTGGGAGATCTCAGGTCTTTCCAAGGCCCAGGACTGTTGGAGCATCATTATATTGAGCAACTGAGGATGAGAGAGTCTGCAAGGAACTGACCTGCCAGTAGAAACAATAGGCCTACCTGTTGGATATTGTTCCTGCCTGTGTCAAGTGTGCCTGATGGGTCAGGACCAGTAGTGGTCCATGAATATCCCATAGCACTGGCTGGCTATGGGATGGCATTGTCTCACCACTTGTGCCACTGAGGGAAGTTGGGGAAATCTAGGAGCAGGCGTGTTGGCAGATGAGAGTGCCCACACACTGGCTCTACAGCAGCACTGTGAGCTGCAGTCTCTCAGGTGCCCAGTCTTCTGCTTGGCTCTGAGCTGTGTGGTCTCTAGGGAGCTGACTTCCAGTGGAGTTCAGCCAGAGAGCCCAGAGTGTAGCACAGAGCTTTAGGAGTGGCAGCTTGGTTGTGACAGCATCTTTCCTTACCAATAGCCCTTGGTGGCCTTGGCTGGCTGCTCTCTCTAATGCAGCCCAAGGCATGGGTCTCATCTTGTAGGGGAGCAGGGAGCTGCAATCAGAACCCCAGGATAGACAGCAAGAATGCATGCTGCTTTCTCTCTAGTCCAGCTTAGGTAGTCAGCAGATGCTGTGGTGAGAGGGTTGTGGAAGTACATTGGAGCCTAGGGTGCTTGTTGGGGTGCTCAGGGAAAGCTTGGTGCACCAGACAGGGAAGGGCTCAGGGCCAGGTATCTGAGTGAGAGGTCAGGCTTGATAGGCACTATTTAATGCTGGGTGCTGGGATTACCCACATTAGCTACAAGTTCTAGAACTTGGCTGAGATGACTGTGCACATAAAGTCGCTGAGCCTATGTGTGCTGGTTGGTGTCACTGTCTTGCTGAGGGAATTTGGACCTCCTGTGTTCTTTGCACTGCTGTCTGGTTTTTGTTTTTGTTTTTGTTTTCTGTGAAATGAAGAGTTGACTGGCCCCGGGGTCTCTCTGCAGATCAAGGAGCTGGAACCTTTAGGTGTTTCAGACCAGTGTGGTGGTCCTCTGTGCTGTGTGGTAGCTGTAGCTGCTGCCCTGCCTGGGAAGCCCTGCCCAGTGCCTCAGGGGTCTGCGATCCATTGTTGCTCACTGGTTTGCAGCTGGGCTGTTCGATTTTACTACGGCAAACACTGTTAAAGGGCGTGAGAGCAGTTAAATCTGGAGTCCTGCTTTCATAAGGGAAAAAAGAAAATGCTGAATTAGGCTCTGGGAAAGGCATCGGCAGCGATCCTTGGATCTTGCATAAATTATCAGGCACGCTGGAGGCCTCCAATTTTACGTTTGTCGAAACCATGCTAATTAATTATTCCACAAGAATTGGCATGAACACACATGTGAGCTTGCCCCTTCTGACTCCTGGCTTGGGAAGGGTGGTGGTATCAGGGTGGCTAGAGCTTGTATCTCTGAGACAGCAGGCTCCCTCTGGCTTAGGACAGTTTGGCTAGCTCCTCTGTAAACAGAAGTGAGAATAGTTCTCTTGACACTTTCCTCCTGAAGACTCGCCTATCTTCTATGTGTCCTGACTGACTTTGAATCAAATACTACACCTTGGCTACTGAGCATAGACTGGCTTAAGAATCTCAAGAGCTTAGCTGAACACTGGGTGCTGGGCTGCAGAGTTAAGCTTTGTCCAGCTGCCTCTTGCTGGGCTGTCAGGGCCCATGGAAGCTGCTGACTCCTTTGAGGATACACTACTGAGCCCCCAGGGATTTTCCCAGGAAACATGGCATAGGAACTGTCCTGGAAATCATCCCCCATGACCTGGTCTGTACTCAAGCACAGTCAGCAAGGCCTAGAGGCAGCATGTGGATACAATTTAGCATACTCATCCTTTGTTTGCCACCTGACAGTGGGATGGGTGCCAGCTGCAGGCAAATGCCCCTAATGTGGAGTTAGTACCAGTTTGTGGTAGGTTGTAGGTTTCAGGACATAGTGACAGGGCTGTAGGTAGGCCAGGAAAGGGGCCCATACCCAAACTTGTGTCAGGGGTCAGGGCACAGCCCATGTGCCAGCCTTAGTGTATAGCTTTCCAGTGCTGGGCTGTGCCCTGCTAGTGGGCAGCTTTCCAGGAATTTTTTCGGTTGGCCAGTCCCCAGTTAGGTGGTTGGTGGTCTTAGGAATGTCGTCAATCTCACTGTAACGGGGCAGGTGACAGAACTCAGTGAGCCGGGGGCACACCCCTCTGGTCGGGAGAGGTACTTGATGAGTTCCACCCAGCTTGTTCCTGTGAGTGCTGTTTTGTCTGTGGTACTGTGTCTGCAGTGGGTCCCTGCCTGGTATTGCTTCTTAAAGCATTTGGGGCTTGAACCTGGGTATCCTCCATGGGTTTGGCAGACGATGCTGTAAGGATTCAGAGAGCCCCTCCCTCTAAATCCCCGAGTCATGATGTTTCACATGATGGAGAGCAGAGATGGCACAGTGTACCAGACAGCCTGGCTTTGGTCACCAGTTCATGACTTAGGCTGTTCCAGGGCTCTTCTCAGGTCTGCTTTTCCTAAGATGGGGGACCCTCTAGAACCATGCAGAGCCAGAGGCAGCGGCACTATGATTAGTGCTTAGAGACATGAGTCCTATGGAATGATGTTGGAAGTTGCCTGGCTTAGAAGGGTATACTCATGATGGGTTTGAGAGCATTCCATGTAGAATTTTTTTTTTTTTTTTTTTTTTTTTGGTTTTTCGAGACAGGGTTTCTCTGTGTAGCTTTGCGCCTTTCCTGGAACTCACTTGGTAGCCCAGGCTGGCCTCGAACTCACAGAGATCCGCCTGGCTCTGCCTCCCGAGTGCTGGGATTAAAGGCGTGCGCCACCACCGCCCGGCGTAGAATTTTTTTACTGCTTAAGAGAGCTGGACAGGTGGGTAGTTGGGACACAGTGTTCTGGAATAGGCAGGGTTTCTCTTGTCTTCTTGCCAGGGAGCCTTCCTGGGTTGCCTCTCCACAGTGAAAGGGCCTGACCTGATCTCCTCTGGTCAAGGACACTAAATAGAAAGAGTATTATTCCCTGCAGAATCGCACTGGGAGCTCCAGGGCGGCACCCCAGCTAGGGCTGGCTGAGGAGGACAGCCAGGCCTATGGGGCATAGGAGGTGTCTGCCAAGGGTTCTGGGGAGAGGTAGCTGAATGTGGACCCCCTCTCACTTCATGGACTGGCCTTGTGGTGAGGAGCAGGGTATGGCTTCATGGGGCTAGAGGTCAGGCTGCCATTGCTGCTTGAGGGTGGTACAGAGACCCTGTTTTGCGCCTGTGCTGGAGCCCAATGATGACATTCTGAAATTAGCCAGGGTGTGTCTGAGTTTGACATGAGCAGCCAGCTGGCTGGGCCTGTTCCTGCTGCTCTGCTTAGCCAGTAGTTCTGGGCCTTACGACTGACAGCTATGTTTAGGGTCTCTAAGGTTATGCTTTGCTCAAAGAGTCTCTAAAAACATTCTTTGGCTCTTTCCTTCATGCCTGGGTCTTCTTATTTTTAAAGGGAAATACATGCCTGGGTGGGGTTCATCTGGTTCTAGCTCAGGATGGCTTCCTGGCCCCACAACTTGATGTGGGCATCAGGGCTACAGGGCATCAGATACTGGTGAGTATCTGAAGGCAAGGGCTGTAAGTCACTTTGCCTCCCATGCCAGGGACGCTGATCTGCCCCGAGAGTGAGGATTGGTTGGGGTTAACAGTGCTTGAAAGTCAGCAAGCAATGAGACCAGATAGGGGCTCATGTTAGAGGACCTCACCTACCACAGAGTCCCGTCAACCTGAGTATCTGAGGAAGCAGTGGGTGGGATGGAAGCTCTATGGCTGTCTAAATGTGCAGTCTGTTAGAATTTCATTCTAGCTGTAGCTCTTCAAAATTATTACATTTGTGTGTGTGTGTGTGTGTGTGTGTGTGTGTGTGTGCGCGCGCGCGCGCGCGCGTGTATGTACAGTGTGCCACATGTACCACACCACTCATGTGGAGGTCGGAGGATGCCTTCCACCATATGGGTTCTGGGCATTGAACTCGGGTTATCAGGCTTGGTGGCAAGAGCTTTTATCTGCTGAGCCGTCCTGCTGGCCTGCTTTAGCTGTTTTCTATGAGATAACTTGGTTTTCTCCAAATACTTTATAGTTTTCATGTGACTTTTCCCCTTGACCCATGAGTTATAAAAGGTGGTACTTAATTTACAAACATGTGGGGATTTTGAAGTTAATATTTTAACTAATGATTTCAGTTTGTGTGTGCAGTTGGATTTCAGACCATTTGATGTTTCTGCAGATTTATAGCTCAACTTGTGGTTTTATAAATTACATTTGAAAACAGTGTTGTTCTGGCTGGCCTGAAACTCACAGAGACCCACCTGGCTCTGTCTCCTGAGTACTGAATGCTTGGATCAAAGGTATGCACAACCACATCTGACTTTCATCTAGTCATTTTCTCAAGTCCAAGTCTAGAGAAAACCTGTTAATACTACTTTAATGCCTTTGTGCTGCAGTTTGAACTCAGGGCCTCACAACTGCTTTGCATGCTCTGTGGCACTGAGCTGAGCATTCAGCCTGCCACAGTTGTTTTTAAGTTTTTCAAGACAAGGTTTCTCTGTGTAGTTTTGGTGCCTGTCCTGGATTTCGCTCTGTAGACCAGGCTGGCCTTGAACTCACAGAGATCCACCTGCCTCTGCCTCCCGAGTGCTGGAATTCAAGGCGTGCGCCACCACTGCCCAGCCTCTTTTAAACTTTTTATTGATTCTTTGTGAATTTCACGCCATACACTTCAATCCCACTCATTTCCCCGTCCTTTGATATCTGCCCTCCACCCTTGCAACCTCCCGTGGAAGCTGTGGCGTGTCACGGCATGTCACACAGTATACCCTTTTGCCCAGACAGCGTTATTTGCAAATATTCGCTGCAGTGAGTCGTTGCACTGGCTTGAGGAGTCTTCTGCTACACCACCAACACTGGATCCTCTCTGGGACTCCTCGCAGATAGCCTGTGTTGTTGCCCTGTGTCATGGAGATCTGCAGCTTTAGTTTTTTCTGTGTACTTGCTCCTTGAGGAGTTACTGCAGTCAGAGTCTAGGTCAGGCTGGCTAGAAGGCCGTTTGTGGTGCTCTTGGATGGAACTCCCCAGACTGAGGACTCCCCTTGCTGGCCTTCCTCTTGACAGCTACAGCCTTCCTGGCCTATGTCCTCTTTGGGAACATGTGACTTAGATGGAGATCCATCCTCTCATGATGTCTTGCCCACTGGAATCTGGAACCGAATGCCTTCCTTTCCCTTGATGCTTCGGTCCCTTTGGTGGTTCCACCAAAGGAAGATCTGTAGCTACAGGATCTGGGAGTGTGGCTGTCCCAGGGCCGGGCTATGTGTGATATCATAGGAATTCCTGGAGAGGAGACTGCATTCACTGTAGCCTTCTACTTTTCGTGGATTTTCTGATTGTTCATCCCCTCTCTTGTGTCCATGGACATGGTTGTGGCTTAGTGTTGCCAACAATCACTTGTTTGCTGTAAAGGGTTCTCATTCCTTACACAGGAGGAAACATGGATGAGACAAAGCCTGCTGGAGAGGAAGTCTTCAGGGCCAGGAGTGGTCAAGAAAGCACCACATTCACATAGCTGGGGCCTTTTTGGGGCTCACGGCCTTCTAAATTGAAGATTTAGTCTAAATGCATAGAAATTGATGAATTTACAAAGAAAATCTATAGCTGGGTATGGTGACTATAAATCCGGCAGCTTGTGATCATTAAGTGTCCAGTTATTTGTGGCTTTGTTTGCACGTCTGTCTCTCAGGCCTGGCAGGAAGGAACCCTGGCCTTGGAGATAAGCCCCTGGGTCCCAATCTTCGTTTTGGTACTTTCGATCCATGGGTCTTTAGGGGCTTCCCCAGGGGCCAGCAGCTGTGCATGGCCTGCATGCTTACTTCCACTGCTGACTGGTCCCTGCAGAGTCAGGACAAAGTATCCAGTTTGTGGACTGGCAGGTCACTGCTGTAGAGGAGTCTTCTGACTAGAAGCAAACCCCTGTCTTCCCCATTCTCTTTCACAGCCTTGAGTCCCACAGCCCTGAGCCCTGAGCAAGGGAACCTGGCTTTTCCCGTTGCCCTGAAGGTGATGCCCAGGGGGAGATGTTGGCTGTATGCAAACACTCAGAGGGGCTAATCTTCTTCCCTGGGGCTAATGCACAGGCTGCCATGGATGGGCACCTGTCATATAACCAGTCACAGGCTGCTGCCTGGCCTTCTGCTGGTTGAGGGGGGTGGAGTAGGCTTAGGGTCACAGCTGGTTCTGGGCCTTCTGTCTGTCTCATTTGGATCTCTCAGCCAGATAGATCTGGCTAATGTAGTTCAACATAGGGCCTGACTAGAATCTTGCCTGTGTCCTTTCTTTCTCCTCCTTGGAGAGTATGGCATCTAACTGGGACATCAGAATTCAAGTAAGTAGCCCACTGTCCTGCAGTGAGTTGGTGTTACCTACAGAGGATAATTCCTGGGTCATGACCTTGCCTACTTTCTGACTCCTAGCCACCCGAGAAAAAAGTTTTGGAAAGGGTTGGATATTCCAGTAGTTGGAAGCAGAATCCCGATGTGTCTCACAGGATGCCCTAGAATTCTGGGTGCTTACATGAGTAACTTCCTTGAGGCTGTGACAGTCCTAGCCAACTATCAGGAAACTTGTTGAGTCTCAGTGGATGACAGGTTCTGGGAGTTGCTATCTACCTGACATAGCTGTGCTGAGGGAGTAGATTTCAGAGCCCCCCTGAACCAGCTCCATGTCAGCTACCCTGCTCCAGGGCCCACTTGGGACATGCTGAGGGAACCCAGTGCTACATATTTATAGGATAAAGTACTGTGCCCAGAGATCTCTGTTCATGGCACATATACCCCTCTTAGCTTGTTAAAGTGTGGTTGGGGGAACCTATGAGATAGGTTGCTGTCCTGGATGCCTTTCCTGTGGTACAGTCATCAGAACCCAGGCTCTTACATGCAGGGCTGTGACTGGTACCTCAGGCTGCAGACATCCTGTGGTTTGGCCCTCCAGCTTCTCTTGTCATCCTTTGTCATCTGCTCATCTAAATTAGTCTTAAAGCTGGGTGTTTCTTCTTTATAGAGCATTCAAAACTGCACCGGCTCTGATGGGATCTGGCAGCTCTTCTCTTAATGCCCTTTCTGCATCAGTGTGTAAGTGGTAGGGTGCATGGCTCTGGTAGAAGCTCTGGCTCCTGCAGTGGGTTGGTGTCACCTACAGAGGATAAATCCCGGGTTGAGATATTGGCTACTTTGTGGAGCCCTAGCCGCCTGAGAAGGTTTTTGGAGAGGGTTGGGCAGTCTGGCATCTGGCAGCAGAGTCCTCATGTTTGTCTCTCAGGATGCCTTGGAGTTCTGAGGGTTTCATATGTGGACACCAAGCCTGTTTGAGCTATGGTCATGCTGCAAAGTCTAGTCCTGTGTAGTCATTACTGGATGTCTGGAAGGTTGAACTAAGACCAGTGTTTTGGGGATTGTCTCCCGAGACTTGTTTTCTAGGCTCAGACCATCATTTGCTCTTCTCCACTCTGCGAACCTTCTTCCTTCAAGCCCAGCAGAGGAGCCCATGCTGGGCTTGCCCTCCTGGGAGATATCATTCTAGAGTACTCATTCCTTTCATTTTTTTCTTTTTAGGACCTCACCTGCTCTGACTCCAGAGGCCTATGTAACATCTGTCTGTCTTCTGTAAACTCCTCCTTGGGTCCTGGAGAAGCCCACCTGGCTTCTGACTACGCCTTCTAGATGGGCAGGGACAGTGGTAGTTCTGCCTTTGTATCTAGGCTTCAGGTCCCAGGGTGGGGTTCCTTCTTTAGGTCTCATGGTCAGGTGGGCCATGGGGGCAAGGCTTGGGTTGTTGATACTGGTTTGGGATGGTTCAGGATTAGCTGCTATTGTGTGAAGCTCCTGGGTGCTGTTAACCCAGAGAAGGCACCACCCTTGAGCCCTCAGTCCTTGGGTCCTGTAGGTGAGTTTGAGGGCTGCACCTGGGGGTGGGTCAGTACTGTTTGAAGATCTATCCACCAGTCTGCCACTGCAGCTGTCTGCTCTAATTCTAGTTGACTACCACCTGCTGGGCTTTGCACCTCTCAGCTCTTCCCCAGACCACAGCGTGGTTCCTTCTGCTCCCTCCTTCCCTCCTTGTTGGAGGGTCTTGTGGTCAGATGTATTCCTGGCTCTCACAGGTGCTGTGCTGTGCTATATTGACAACCCTTCCTCTCCAGGACATCCTCTGGCCTCGTACAGCAACTACTGCTTCCTGGCCTTAGGCGCTAGCAGGTTCTTCGCTCCTGAGGGGACATTACCAGGAGATGTTGAGGCATATGATGTCATTGCTACTGAATGAGAGACTCTGGAGGAAAGGGATGTATGTTTCATGTTTTGAGGGTGATAGTGCCTATCCTACCAGTGGGCTTCATTTGAGGCCAGAGAGGGAGCCCTGCTGTCTGTTGGGGCCTTCGCTGGGCTGAGGGTAGTGGGAAGTTCTTGCTGATTTCTCAAGGCCCCAGTCTGCACTATCAGCTCTGTGAGCAGGCCTTGCATGTGGGCATGCCTGCATCTGTGTCGGTGTGTGTGTGCAGAAGCACAGGTGAGCATGTTTTCTGGAAGCTGTGATATGAACTAGATCTTTTTCGAGATAGTTCTCACCCTGCCATCTGACTTGCCTAATGGGCCTGTCCTTGGTGCTGATCACAGTGCAGGCTCAGTGACGGACTCCCAAAGGTCCTGGCAGTGAGGCCTAGCTCCAAGGGTTCCCCTCTGCAGCTGGCCTACTTCTCCATAGTAAAAGGCCAGGGTTGCCAAGAAGGGCCTGGTAACCCAATGTTAACAAGAGGAAGATAGCGTCTCCTTAGTTGTGGCTGTCTTTATGGAGTGTGGTTTCCAGGCTTCTTTTCAGAGCATCTTTTCCTGGCTCTGACTCAGGGACTAGAGGAGGGATGCCAAGAGAAGGCCAGGCTGTGCTGAGCAGGATGCTCATACCCTCTGGGGGAGTTTATAAGATGAAGTTAGGACCTCAGGCCATCTGGCAGCAGCCACTCAGCTTGTGATTTATCCTCTTGACTCCAGAGTCCAGCCAGACTCCACTCGTGGGAAGGTCACATGCAACTCACAGCTATGGATAGGAGGGAATGAGCCCAGTGGTGGTTCAATCTGTGGCTCTTTGGGATAAGCTGAGGCTGTTTCCTTACCTGGCTGTCGAATGGAATCATTTAATAACTTAAGCAGCTCAGTTTCTTGGGGGCCTCAGAGATACAGCCTGGCCTTTGGTCTCTCCTCCCACCTTGCCTTGAACATCATGCTGATGTTTACATAGCAGGGCCTGGCATTCTGGGGATGTAGCTAGCTGTGACTAACAGAAATTGAGGGGACCTGAATCTCCATTAAAAGGTCACTATGGCCTGTCCCCTGAAATTGAGGAGGGTCTGAGCATTCTGCCTGTACCTCACTCAGCCTAGAGGTACTGTGCTGGCACAGGCAGGCCCTGTCCTCTGGTATTGTGCTTATGCCCATGCATATCTGGGAGTTTGACTGACTTCCATGTGTAGGCATGGTCTCTAGAGGGCATGGGGACATAAGCATCCCAAGGTAGAGGGGAAGGATCACAGGGTCCTCAAGTCACAAGGATGGTAGAGCAAGGATGAACCCAGTGGGGTGAGCTGGGGCTGTCCATATTCTTAGGGATAGGGGCATCAGGGTTAGGAGCAGGTTTTCATCTTTGGTGTGTGCTACATTATGGTTGGGGACTCTAAGTGGTCCTATGGGACAGAGGGAGCACTGTGCCTCGGCATACTTGGAGCTAGTGTCACAGCAGATCAACGAGGTGAAATCACCGTGATCCATGGTCCAGGCAGGACTCACAGTACCAAGGACGGTCCTTTTCCATATGTGTAGAGTATTGAAGTGGAGAAGGCTGTCCTCTAGTCAGCCTGGGTCTTGAAGTTAACTGGGGAAAGCTGCAAGCCGGTCAGGGGCTACCTGGGCAGCCCCTGAGGTGCAGGGCAGGCCTGCTTCCACCCTGTGGTGGCAGCTCTCTGATGGTGGGTAGCACTGTCTTCCCTTCTTCCTTCACCAGCCTGTAAGGTCGGGTAGAGTGATGGTTAGAAGGGGAGGGGAGATCCAGCCCCCCCATAATCTATAGCGACTGTCACACAGCAAACTACTCCCATTTCATACAGGCGGGTCAGGTGTCGTGCACGATCGATGGCTAGCGCACAATAATTACAGGAACTAGCAGCTTGTGTTGCTTGAGTGACTTTAGGAAGAGTAGGGTCTCAATCTTCCCTCTAATAGGGCTCTGACAGTCTGAGGCGGCAGCGGCTTTGGTGGCTGAGTGTTGGGCTGACAGTGTTGTCATTAAACACCAGGTAGTGTGGAACAACAGAGAATACGGATCTTGCACAGGGGGACAGGGTGGTTGACAGCAGTTATTTGTCATCACCGAGCTGCCCAGACTCCTCAGACTGCAGTGTGAATGGCTGCTTAGGGTGACTTATGGCCCTGTCTGGGGCTGCCGTTGTGATTTGATAATCTGTAAATGTTTGTCAAAGATGGATTCCTTGTTTCCATGGTGCTGCATTGAAGGCTGATGACAAGCCAGCTGTGGGCTAGGGGATTCAGACAGCCACTGGACCATGTTCACCCGAGAGGACAGAACAGCTGAAGTTTCTGGGTCTCGGTCAGGTACCTGAGATGGGCCCAGGATGTGATACCAGAGAGCCTCCTCCTCTCACGGGGCTGGGTCTCCTGCTATTTTTATGTTGGGTGAGCATATATGTATGTGTGTGTGTACACATGTGTCCCTGTCTCTCGTACAGATTCTGACTGGAAACTAGAAGGCCTGTTGCTCTAACTGCACATATGACTGTAAAGTCCTCCTCTGCTGGTAAGGACTTGAGGCATGTTTTTCTACCATTTGGGGATTCTGGCAGGGCCTTCCTAGAAGCCAATGAACTTCTACCTGCACGTTGCCTTGCTGCTGTTCCCAAGGAGCCTGCTGGACATACTGGCCTTGTCCTCAGAATACAGAGCCAGGGTGTTCAGGAGGGGCCTGAGATGCCCCAACATCTGTGGGGCTGCCTGTGCCCACCCCTAGACCTAAGGACCTGGCTGCTTGTGGCATGTCTTTTCCCTTTTGATTTGCTGGGAACTATCAAACACAGGAAAAGTAGAGTGATTTATTAGACTCATAAAAATTCATACTTTGAGATTCCAGTCATCCCACATCTGAAGCTTGTTAGAGCACGGTCTCTGGCAGCTCCTGCCGTGCCAGCGTGGTGGTGGGGAGGGTTCACCAGTCGCTCCCTGCCTTAGCTGCCATCCTGTCTTATTTAGAAAAACAGACAGACAAGCTTTGGAAGCACAAGGATGACTCTTTCTCAAAGGAGGGTGGTTGGGAGGGCAGGAGTTTTGTTGTGATAATACAGATGTAACCTTATAGGCTGTGTCTTCATGGGTGAGAGTAGGTGGGTGGAACTCCTTGCTCTAAAGACCTGTGCTGACACTGGTCAGGTATTGGAGCGCTAAGTATGAGTGGTCTTTGGGGCTAGTTTAGGTTGGCATTACACTGTGTGCAGACAGACAGAAATCTGCCTGTGGTTTGTGGGCATAGATGGAGACATGGGCATGGGTAGAGGTGTGGACAGGCATAGGAGGCCAAGTTCAAGTGGGCAGGCATGATTCTAGCAGTTGTCATGGACAGAGGATGCAATGCCTCTGTAATCATTGACAGACTAGTAAGAGTAGGAGTTGAGCCCTATGTGTCTTTTAGAGGCTCCTGCAAAGACTGTTTGCCCTGGTACCCATGTGGCCTGAGCTGGACCCGTGTGCTGAGCCTCTGTGTTAGGTGGTATAGGCAGGCTGCTCTCAGTTCTTATATGTCTTGCTGTTGTTGTCTTATCAGTATATTGAAGGGCTGCCGTGACCTTCAGTTCTGCCATATGATTGGCATTGTTTTATGTGAGAGCATGAGAAGCAGAGAACTCTCTGCTCTAGTGACAGGGATGTCAGGTCATTTGGCTGCTGCCTCCCTAAATATTTGAGGGTCTAGGGTGCCTGGGAAGCTGGGGCCAGGGGCAGGCCTTGAGCTTTATCTGCTTTGATTTTGCTTCCTCTCACAGTCTTTGGTCCCCACAGCTTGCCAGTGCCACCATCAGGGAGGCAGGTGTCGTGCATGAACAGACTGGGATGCAGTACTCATCAGTACTGATTATTTCCTGTGCTCTAAGAGGCCCTGCTGCGGGCCGCCTGGCTGCCATGACTGAGGGTGAGAGGCAGCACATACTCCAATCGTGGTGTCTGGAAAAAGAAAGCAGTTAGAACTTCCTAGTTAGGTGTCAGGGACCAGAAGGCAGAGGGTAGGCTTCCAGTGGGTCTAGGTAGGGTCAGGACCCAGTAGACAGACTTGGGACCCTGCTAAGAACTGGATTTTATGCTGTCTGGGTATACAGTGGCATGAACTAGTAAGTGGGAAGCAGTGCTGGTTCTATACATCTATGGTCCAGTGGAGGGAGTTATTGCTGGGTGGAGTGAATGGGGCCTGAGTGAATGAGGTAATATGCCTCAGCTCCCTAGAAGCAGACGCCACACACTGAAACAGCCAAGCCTAGTTACAGACTTTCTTACAGATAAGAGGTGATGATGGAGATGGTCAGAGATCAGAAAGATTGAGAGACGCACACTAAGGAGCCTCCACCTCTGGCCTGTGGTCAGTCTTTGGCTTTACCTGGTGTCAGTAGGGACCTAGCTGTTGGTGCCATACACAAATGTTCCTCCCCAAGTGTATTTCCAAGCAGTAAGCTTAGGGCTTCAAGGCTGGGTTCTGCAGGAGCTATTATTTCCTTTGGCTGGCCCCAGAGCAGGATGTCCTAGTTCCAGCATAGAGTTACACGTAGTTTGGTCTGGCACAGAACTGAGGAGGCTGGGAGGATGAAAACTGGAGCCTTGGCTTTACCTTGTATAGGAGCTATTGGTATCATACTTGGAAAGCTGGCCACTGAGCTATGGAAAAAGGAAATTAGATTGTGTGTGTGTGTGTGTGTGTGTGTGTGTGTGTGTGTGTGTATTTTGCATGTCTGTGCAGAAGGCAATCTATGTGGTACAGCTACAATCATACACTGGGAAAAGCTGAGGCAGAGCCTGGGGCAGGGGCATTTGACTCTGAAGTGTGGTTCTAGGCAAGCTTTGATATGGCAGAAACAGGAGAGAAATGGTCCTGAGCCAGAGATGGTCCCACAGTCTTATGGGAGGAGCAGGATGGGTTTAGGTGGCGTAGGGATTCCCAAGTAGAATAGTCTCTTTTGGATCCTTTCTCCTCCGTTATAACACAAGAGTGTCAGAGTCTACCTTGTTTGAATTTCCCTCAACTACCTCAGGGAATAATAATCACACATACCTGTGTTCCCCAGGAGTGATGAGCTGTGGGCTGAGGTGTCCCCCTGTGGTCAGGAAGTGGCTGATTCCACGGTCCTCACTTTGGTTAGGTCTTGCTATGGCCCCAAGCTCTGGTCACTCTATGCCACCTGGCCACAGTGTGGACTACAATGTGCATTATCTCAGATCCCAGCCCCAGGCCTTTATAGGGTAGGGTATGTCTGCTGGAGTCAGGAAGAGCCTGCTCACCCAGGAACAGCTCTTGCCCGCCCTGCTTTCTGTGAGAGACAGAAAGTCCTGCTGACACTGCCTCTGCTCCTTCCTGCTGCACTAGTGGGCACTGTGCTCCTTCCAGGCCCGTGGGGTTTGCAGACAGCTCAGATGTACGTCACGGTTTTAAATGTAGGAGCAGAGGCCTTTCAGAAATGTATGCTGCATGTTCTGTTTAGAATTTTGTGGCCATTTTCCCAAGAGTGCAATTCAGCAGTTGTGGGGAAGAGGCTGTCTGACAGGGCCTTGTGCTGGCAGGGTACACCATACTGGCTCTGCAGAGACAGGCCTGAGTGCTGACCTCTTATGCCTGTCTATATGTAACATGTAGTCTTTCTGCACGAGTTGTGGAGGGGGACAGGTTGCTGGAGAGGACTAGTGTCCCCCAGGGCACCTGCTGACTGCAGCAGAGGAGACAGGGCCTCTGGGAAGTGGGAATTGGATGGAATAAGACGGTATCCCCTCCCATTGTGCTGTCTCAGCTGCTGAGAGTCTGCCCAGAAGCCACTAAGCTCACATGGCTTCTCACTGCCACTACTTCTTGCTCATCCCAGAATAGGCAAGGGGTCCATTCTTGCCCCCTCCACTGCTGGACCTGCCCTTCAGCCCTTTCCTAGCCCAACTCAAGAAAGACAGGGCACTGTCACATGAGCAGAACACCCAGGCTTGAGAAAGGGGCCTGACTTGTCAGGTCCTTGCTGAGTACCTGGCCATCTCTAGTTTATCTCTCCATTTTTACCAGGGATTAGGGTACCCTTGTCTAGGACTGTCCCTGCTTCTTGAAGCCCTGGCATTTCTCTGGTCTTGGCCTGTGGATGTAATCTGTGATTGCTTCTGCTCTTCAGAGCCAGGTTCTCTGGAAAGTTGCTCTGGAATGTCTGGAATGATGTTTCCTGTCTTGCCCCTGTGTGTACATATGGCACTGGAACACCATCTATTGTAACACAACTAATTAGGCAATTAATTGTGGGAAGTGTACTCTCATAGGAGAATGGCTGTGCCTTGGCTCTGGAGCCCTTCTGCAGTTGTGGGGACTCAGGCACAGCTCTTGAACTATGGGATGGCAAGAATAGTGTGTAAGGCAGAAGAAAAGGACTTAAAGAGAAAGTGGGTGGGCATGCAGGTGTGTGGTAGTATTGGGTCACATTAGGGAGCATTTACCAGGCCAAGGTGGTAGGCATAACCCCATCTGTGTCAACATGTTCCTGCAGGCTCTGGGTACTGGAGCTCACCACCACCGGCCTGTGCCAGTGAAGGAGGTCAGACTGGTGGTTGCCGCTCCCTACCTCGTGCTCATGTTTCTTCTCCCAGGCCAGTTGCACCAGGACAGACCCTGAGCTGGCCTAGCGCTTGCATCTCATCAGAAACTGTGACACGAGGAGGGAAAGACCCTTTGAATTACTGTCCCTGACAAAAGAGAGTTGGATGTATACATTTAGCCAGAGACTGCCCATGCTGATCGTGAGGTGGGGACCATGGAAGAAGATGCTGTTGATGGACAGACAGGACAGCTAGCCTAGGAGCCGAGTGGGAAGGGAAGTATAGTTTATGGAGCAGAGTAGAAATCAATGTGGCTTCTGGAAGAGCTGATCCGTGATGAGTTCTTAGAGTTGACTTAGCCAGTGAAGAGTATAGACAGTTTGAAGATATTGAAGAAGTGTCAGGGTAGCTGTTGATAAAAAGCAGATTAGGCAATATGAAGAAAGTTGAATCATCCAGAATTAGAGGCAGCGAGCCTGACTGGGCAGATACTCTCAGCCCTGTAGCCATGTCTGTGGCTTAGTCCCCTGTCCTCAACCATGAAGGGTCCTCAACCTGGGTAGTACTATAACAACTCTGAGAAGCCAGCTCCAGATGACCTTCTGTCTCTGCTCTCTCCGCATGTATCCTGGAGTGTTACAGTCTTCCTGGGGATCTGACCCCTGCCTGCCTGTTTCCCAGCATCTTCGCTGTCAAGAACTTGGAGTAATTTTCAGAGTTCTGTCAGGCAGGTCATAGTCTTCTTTGTAGGCCCCACTTGTCCTATTCCATTGGCATCTCTGCCTGATGGCTGACCCTGGCACATTCTGTGCTTGGGTGCCAGTTTCCGGCCTCCATCTTAGCTGACCTGGTTGGAATGGAAGGATATTTTCTTAAGCCAGAGCTTACTCTGCTGAAGACTCCTACTGTCCTGTGCTAGCCATCCCAGCAGAAGCTTGCTGCTGTTTCACCTGCCTGTTTCGGGGGCCCAAGCTAGGGTTGATGGACACCACTCTTGGGCGTGGTCAGAAATCTTTTGGCACTCTGCTCCTGTGGATGGGGTAAGACTCCACCTCAGTGTCCTCTCCTTTCCTAGGGGAGCTATATATTAGCTGGTTGTGAAGTTAGCAACTTATTTTCTTCCTAGTCATTCACCTTTGAAGTTCCATAAAAGTCTGAACTGCTTCTCAACTCTTGCCTGTGACACCTGTCAGAGGATTCTGCCATCTGTGGTGGAGCCACTTAGAGAGCAGTGCTGCTGGACAGTGGCTGACTCCTAGACCCCTGCTCATCCACTTAGAGAGCAGTGCTGCTGGACAGTGGCTGACTCTTAGACCCCTGCTCATCCACTTAGAGAGCAGTGCTGCTGGACAGTGGCTGACTCGTAGGACCCTGCTCTTCCACTTAGAGAGCAGTGCTGCTGGACAGTGGCTGACTCCTAGACCCCTGCTCTTCCACTTAGAGAGCAGTGCTGCTGGACAGTGGCTGACTCGTAGACCCCTGCTCATCCACTTAGAGAGCAGTGCTGCTGGACATGGCTGACTCGTAGGACCCTGCTCTTCCACTTTGGAGCTGTCCAGACTTTCTGGGCTGAGCGGTCTCCCTTCTTCCCTCCTGGTGAGGGAGGGTACAACCATGCTCTTGAGAGTCCCCTTGAGCTGCTGCTCCTGACCAGCCCCCAGCCTGGGAGTGAGGGTGTTGAACCTCACAGCCAGAGAGTTCAGCCTTGGACAGGAGCTGGAGCCCTGCTGATAGATGGGGCTCATATCCCATTCAAATATGATGCCAGCAGTTTTTTTGTAGTTTGTCTTCCATTGCGGTAGTAAAGTTTTTAATTAGGAAAGCTAATGAGTTCGATTAGTCATTAGAAGTGACCTCTGGACGGCGGGCGGAGAGGGCTGCATGTGTGGGCCTGATAACACAGCTAGGGCAGCGTCGGCAATAAAGGCGCGAGGGCCTTGATTTGAGTGAAGCGTGCCACAGGGGATACATCATGCGGAGAAAAAAAATTACAGCCCTGGGAGTCTGTAATGAAGGGAATTAAACCAACATCCTATCTAAATAACATGATTATCTACACAAAACCCTTCAGCCAGCAAGGCGGGGTGGGCTGCCCCCACCTGTGTCCTCTGGGAGGAGGGCCCAAGCTGTTTCTGACAGTGAGTCTGGCTGCCCAGGAGCTCTAAGTCTTTAGCCCCCGTCTATCAGGGAGGGGCCTATCCTCCTTTAAGCCTGTCTGGTCCCTGTGTGCTAAGCATAATCTTACAAACCCTTGCTCCTGCTGCCTACTGCATCCAGTTTTTTGGTTTTTTTTTTTTTTTTCCATTTCTGCAGCCCATCTGTCTGACAATTTGCCCTATATCCTTGGGGTCATTGTCATGAATATATCTAAGCTGTCTACCTAGAAAGGCTGGGCACGATGAATAGTTTGGGACCAGACTAGGGGGATGCAGCCCCACTATTGGGTGGACGAGCTTCATAATCCTCTTTGTGAGTCCTTCAAATCGTTTTACTCTCATGAGAGAGCTGTTCCTTGGGACCGTGGTAGGGGTGATGTGTGAAAATACCCCACCTTGCTTTACAGTGATAGGAAGTCAGAGAGTCTGAGTTGTTACCTTTTTTGTTTTGTTTTGTTTTGTTTTGTTTTGTTTTGTTTTGTTTTGTTAGTTTTTTTCGAGACAGGGTTTCTCTGTGTAGTTTTGGTGCCTGTCTTGGATCTCGTTCTGTAGACCAGGCTGGCCTCGAACTCAGAGATCCGCCTGCCTCTGCCTCCCGAGTGCTGGGATTAAAGACATGCGCCACCACTGCCTGGCTGTTACCTTGTATTTTCTTGGTGTGACAATTGGACACTAATAAGTGAAATGCAGGAAGTTAGTGAAGAAATTTGATCCTAGGCTTGCTAGCAGAAGAATGAGAACAGCAGAGACCTCAGCCTAGGTGCTGCCACTCAAGTCCTGACTGTTCTGAGCTGCTGCATAGGGGAGATTCTTTCTAGAATTCGGTCCTGTGGGCAGTGAAGGTGGAGGGCTTCCCTGAGGAGGTAACATCTGCTGGATAAGGGAAGGTTATGGTAGCTGAAAAGATGGCCAGGGAATAGGAGCAGAGCCGGTTTTGACCTGGTGCAGGTTGTCAGATGGAACGTGGTTCCAGCACAGCCCAGTCCTAGCTCTTGCCACTGGAGTATGCTGGGCTGTAGAACTAAGCTTTGTGGCTCTAAGCTGTGGGTGAGTTTTAGGATTTGTGTCTCAGTAGCCATGCACAAACTTAGGAGACCCATGAGCAGGGCATGAACAGAAGAAGTTGCTGGTTAGTTATTAGGAGCCCTGGAGCCTTCTGTGTATTGACCTTAGCATGGGGAGCAAGCAGGTTGATCCTTGAGCATTGCTCTGGTTGATATGCCTTGTCTACTGGGAATGCTGGCCTCAGAAGGCCCAACTGTAGGCTTCCCATGTAGAGAAGAAATGGTTCCAGTCAGCCACATTCTCGTCTCAGGAAGAAGCAAAAGCCTGGGGCTGGGCTTGCAGGCAGTGAGGTCATCTCTGGGTTATTGACAATGAGGATGCCTGTGTTCTTGAGCTCTTAGTTGGAACAAACTCATATTGATCGTTGGCCTCTCCTTGGACCTAAGACCTTGAAAATCCAATTCAACAAACATTTATTTATTGATACCCACTGTGTACCAGGCTCTCCCCTGCGTCCTAAACATGTTGGGTTATAGGGGCAGTGCTCAGAGTTGCAGATTCACTTTGGTAACTCAGCGAGGGTCACAGAATTCTAGGTAACGCAACTTCTCTTAGATGTATTATTATTATTATTATTATTATTATTATTTTGGTTTTTCGAGACAGGGTTTCTCTGTGTAGCTTTGGCGCCTGTCCTGGAACTCACTTGTAGCCCAGGCTGGCCTCAAACTCACAGAGATCTGCCTGGCTCTGCCTCCAGAGTGCTGGGATTAAAGGCATGCGCCACCACTGCCTGGCTATATGTATTATTTATTTAAGTTTTCTGAGACATGGTCTCACTTATGTAGCTCTGGCTGGTCTAGAACTCACTATGTAGATCAGGGTAGCCTTGAATTCAGAGATCTGCTTGCCTCTGCCTCCTGAGTGCTGGGATTAAAGGCATGTAGTGTGTGTGTGTGTGTGTGTGTGTGTGTGTGTGTGTGTGTGTGTGTCTGTGTCTGTGTCTGTGTCTATGTTTGGGTACGTGCATATAAGTGTAGGTGCCTATGGAGGTCAGGAAAGGGCTTCAGATCCTCTGGAGCTGGAGTTATAGGTGGTTATGAGTGCCCTGATATGGGTGCTGGGAACCAAACTTAGGTCCTCCACAAGAGCAGTAAGTGTTGTTAACTGCTGAATCATCTTTCCAGCTCTAATGCAGCTTCCTGCTTGGTTTCTGAACTCCTGTTTTCTCCTTGGTCAGAACCTGCTGTTCTTAGAGACTCGGAGAGAGACAGACTAGGAGATGGGAAATAGAGTAGACATGAAGGAGAGAGAGACCGAGACAAACAAAGATGGGAACAGAGAGAACCAGAAGGGGGAGAAAAAAAGAGAAGATCAGAAAAATAAAATAAAATAAAACTTTTCAAAGCTGAGAGAGAGAGAGAGAGAGAGAGAGAAAGAAAATGAATCAGAAAAGTTGGCGAGATGGCTCAGTGGTAACGGTACTTGCTGCCCAGTATAAGGACCTGAATTTGATCCCTGGGGCCCACGTGGTGTAAGGAGACTTCCCTCAGTTGTTTTCTGACCTCCCCATGGGCGGTGTGACACGTGTGTGTGTGCATTCACCTACACCTAAGTAAATAGATTAACTGATACGTTCTTACTGAGTTCTTAATAGAAAAGAAAAGAGAGGGCTGGAGAGATGGCTCAGCGGTTAAAAGCACTGGCTGTTCTTCCGGAGGTCCTGAGTTCAATTCCCAGCAACCACATGGTGGCTCACAACCATCTGTAATGAGATCTGGCGCCCTCTTCTGGCCTGCAGGGACACATGCAGGCAGAACATTGTATACATAATAAATAAATAAATCCTTAAAAAAATAATTAAAAAAAAAAAAAAGAAAAAAGAAAAGAGAACTTGTTGAATAGGGTGTGATGGCAGATGGAGGGAGTAGCTGGGATGAGTCATCTAGATGCTGCTATGGCATCGTTTTGGCTGGCATCTGCCTCTGTTCCCTGGGACCAGATAGCTCTTGCACTGTCACTCTGAGGGTCACTCAGCCCCAACACAACCCAGGAGGGCTTGAGACAGTCAGTGTGTGTGTGACTGAAAACCTGGTTGAAGCTGTAGCTCTGATGCAAGTGGGGCATTCAGTGCCTGAGGGAGGGGCTTTCAGTGACATCTCAATGAGGAAGGACAGTTGTGATGTGGGCACTGTGGGTATGTGGGCTCATCTTTTCCCTGGCCTTTCCAGAGCCTGTTTGGCTGAAGTGCTGCTTCAGGAAGCTGAAATGTGGGAGCTCTGCTGGTCTCCAGCAGATTACTCTCAGGAACTGTCACAGCAGCTGGGTCACTCAGAGTTACTCACAGCCTGAATGCAGAGCAGGGACAGACAAGTGTCTTTGAGTGTTCCTGGAGCAGGAGGAAGCTAGGCACAGACTGAAGGGACTCAGACCACCTGGGTATGTTTGGCTTGGTTCTGTTCAGGGCCCCGTGTCTCATGCCAGAGGGGAGCAGCCATGAGAGGCGGCCGTGTTAGCTTTAATTATCTGGGCAGTTAGAGCTGTACATTATGAAAGTCGGGCAATTAGGCGCGTTCCTTGAAGCTATGGAGAAATTGCTGGCTATCAAGTGGAAGGGAACTCGGGCAAAACAGATCCCTGCTAATTGCAAGAAACATTCAGCAAGAAAAAGCCATCGTGGATATCACTCCACAGAATGTTATGAAAACAGTGATTAAGTACATAAATCTGTTTGGGCATGGTGTTGGGAGGTGCTGGAGAGGAAGTTGAGTTTTCTGGTGCCCCTCCCATGCACAGGGGCAGGACTTTGTCTGCTCCAGCCTCTGGGACCAACCTTGGAGTTCGGAGTCTAGGGGTTCCTGGTATGGACTCTCACTTGTAAGGGCTCCCTGTTGCCTGGGGATCAGCTTGCTGGGCTTCTGCTCCTACTGGGAACAGTCATGCAGTGTCCCCATCCTGTTATGATGGCTGTGAGGATGTTCTGGGCTCTCAGAGGCCACACCACCCACCTCTGAAAGCCTTAGCTGCCAGGCTCTTTGGAGACATCTATGTGTATGCAAGGAGTGAGGCTGGAGGCCGGGGTGATAGAGATTCCTTTAACTCAGAACATAGCCTTGGGCCCTCAGGGCTTGCTAGCCCTGCCTCTGCTGACCATGCTAAAGCCTGCGTTTTCTTTGCAGCCTCCAATGCACACCTGCGGACTCCACCCTCCAGTAAGGTGATCAAGACGCGCTATCGCATTGTCAAGAAGACCCCAACTTCTCCCCTCAGTGCTCCATCCTTCCCCTCATCTCTACCCTCCTGGCGGGCCCGGCGAACCTCATTATCCAGGTAGGAGGGCCTTATCTAGGTGTCTACAAACCTGGGTACTGGCTCACTGTCTAGGCATTGAGGGCTGAAGATTGAGACCTGAGGCCTCTGGGATCTCAGCTTCTTCAAGGATCTACATGGTGTGCAACATCTTTTTTTTTTTTTTTTTTTTTTGGTTTTTCGAGACAGGGTTTCTCTGTGTAGCTTTGCACCTTTTCCTGGAACTCACTTGTTAGCCCAGGCTGGCCTCGAACTCACAGAGATCTGCCTGGCTCTGCCTCCCGAGTGCTGGGATTAAAGCCGTGCACCACCACCGCCCGGCGGTGTGCAACATCTTAATTGGCAAACAGCCTAATTTTTTTTTTCATTTGTTTAGCAATTTGTATACCATATACACAGCCAGCTTGCTTATATGGCATGCTTACAAAAGTATATGTGTGTGTATGTCCACTGCTGCTGTCAGCAAGCCTACTAATTTGTGGGACCTCATGCACCATGGGTACAGCTGCCCCGACATATTTGGGTCCTCTACAATGAGCTGCCCATTGGTATCCTTGCTGAGAAATTTCTAGTGAGAGAAGTCAGGCCCTGAGCCGCCTGTCTGAAAACTACCAACATATTAACTGTCAAGAATGGTGATGCAGCCGGGCGGTGGTGGCGCACGCCTTTAATCCCAGCACTCAGGAAGCAGAGCCAGACGGATCTCTGTGAGTCTGAGGCCAGCCTGGTCTACAGAGTGAGACCCAGGACAGGCACCAAAGCTACACAGAGAAACTGTCTCGAAAAACAAAACAAAACAGAAAAACCAACCAAACAAACAAAAAAGAATGGTGATGTAGGTTCTTCATTGCCCTGCCTAGGCCGTCTCAATGAATGCACTGGCCTTGCTATAGCTACTGTGTCAGACAGCCACAGGGTAGGGACAGCAGTTTACAGGAAGAGCCTGTGTATGGCGTTTGGGGGTCTTGTCTGGGTCTTCTGGGACATTGCTCCCCACTCATCTCTTTGTTTTTAGGTGAGAGTGTCCTCCTACCTGCAGACTCAGGGAGAGGTGGCAGTCCAGTGGATAGGTAGGGAGCAAGGAGTGGCCTAGCCTTGCGCTGGGGGAGCTGTAGGTCTGGAGACTGTGGGCAGGCCCTCTTGTAGAGCAGTGCTTCCCAGGGCCTGCCGCCCTCCAGTAGTGCTGCTTTGTCAGTGTTCCTGCTGCTGCCCAGAGGAGTCCAGGTTGGGCTGATACCACAGGTACATCATACCGTGTGGCCAGCCCTGCCTGCTCTGGGGCCTGTGGCGGCCAAGTGTGTGTGTGTGTCATACACTTACTAGCTTGTATGTCCAAGGTCTGCTGGCCTCCTCCCTTACTACTAGCCACACCAGGCTTGGCCCTGTTGCCCACTTTTCTGGAGGCAATAGCTGGAAGTATATTTTAAATTAATTTTACTGCACTTTTTGTAATATTTTTGTTTTAAATAGATTTATATGCATCTTGGGGGCTATTTCTACAAATTTATGAAGATAATTTTTACTCTCTCGATAAGGTTAAATTTACACCTGCTATTTCCATATTAATTCACATTGCTAAGTGGATCTAATTTTCTTCCGTTCCTCTATCTGGTGAGCATGGCCTTTCCTAATGCAATTTCCCCCTCACTAAATCACTGTGATCGGGAGTCATGATCGAGCTAAATTAACTTAAATTAATTTACTTAATAAGAGCCCCAGATCATCGTGAATGAGGTTCAGATTTATTGATTCTCAGCTAGTGAGAACCTCCCCCTCCTGCAGCCAGTATTAGTCCTGCATCCCTCCTCGTGGGGCATGGATAGGGGCACAAGGTAATGCTCCTTGGGGACCCAGCCATCTGCTCCCTCCAACCTTGGAGAGCTAAGCATGCTCCAGGTTTCAGCAGGGCTTCCTAGGAGGGCCCTAAAGGAGTCCTTATGTAGAAACTTGTGCCCAGGCTCCAGTGGGCTGAGAGAGTCCTGGAAAAGTGAACTGTTTGTTGTAGGTCTGGGGTGCACAGTCAGTGGGCATGCCACACACTCTCTTGTGGAGACTAGGAGGTAAAGAGCAGCCAAGTCAACTGGGCTCTTCTCTCTAATTTCCTGTCCTGTAAAGGTGGTACCTGGTGTGGTTCAGCTGCATGGGTGGGCAGGAGGTGGGGTGGATATTCCCTTTTGATGGCTCAGGACCCACAGCCGTAGGTGTCTGAAATGAATTTATGGCTAGGGAGTAGTTGTGGGTTCCCGGCCTCAGTGTTCTCCCTGTACTCAGAGGTATAGTTCAGCTTACCAAGCTGGACACAGTTGTTGAGGGTATGTAGAGGGCCTTCCACTCTTTCCTGACCACTCACCCTGGTCACTTCTAAGCCCTTGTCAGGTATTTGGAGCTCTTGTGGGTCATGACTTCTGGGCCTAGGGCTAGGGAAGGAACTAAGCTTAGGTATACAGCTCTCATGAGACCCTGGAACTCATGAGACTGCCAGCAGATTGGGCCTCCCTTACCCAAGGTCACCCATGCCGTGGTGTGGCTGCTTGCTCAGCAGAATGGCTGCCAGCTAGTTGTTCGACCTGCTATCGCCCGCTGCATACACTTGGGCTTGGCTTATTGAAGCAGAAGAAAGAGCTTGTCTCTAAGGCCAGCGGTGAAGCTGGCACCTGCTTCTCTGCTGTTTGTGCCCTGTCAGAGCCAGGGGCCACAGTGAGTGTTTGGCAGGCTTGCTTTGGTGCAGCTGACTCTGAAGGTTTCTCGGGTCTCCTTGTGCAATAGAAGGGAGTGGGATGACGTTGGATTCAGGCCACCGCAGACCAAGGACTGCGCAGTGAAGAGAAAGCAGTGCTCTTTACTGGGACTCACCTTAGGCCCATAGCTGCCTCCTACTTGGGGAGGGAGGACATCCCTGGAGGGTCTGGTGGGTAGCCTAGCAGTCTTGGAAGTTTTGATGGGCAGAGTTGGAGAGTGGTGAACACATGTGGTGGGGTGACTCAGCATGGATACTGTGGGTAGAGATTTGACCGCTGGAGAGGATGGCTTGCTACATGACCGTGGGTGGGTAAGCCACTTCGGCTTGAAGCCTTCGTTTCGTAATCTGCCCTTGGATTGGCATTATTCGTCCTGAAGTATCAGGGAGGAATAGCAGGTAGTGAGTATGGAAGACATGGACAGTGAGTGGCAGGGAGGCTCCAGGGTTTAGGTGGGTCCTCAGAGGCCCAGAGACCAGCCTGTTTGGCTCATCCTAAGCAGAGCTTGTCAGTGACTGGGCAACATCATAACTTGTGTGAGGCCTCCTTGCTATATCCTGGGGCCTTGTGCCTGTGTTCTTCCCTCCCTGCTTTCCTGGGGAGGCAGAAAGTCTCTGCACCTTGGGCAGTTAGCACGGCTACTGTTCTGGGGAAAAGGCAGGGTGACCATCTTTTTCCCTTCTGAGAAGTTCTATACATCCCTTCCTTGGAGCCTAAGGTGGCAGTGTAGGGAACTGCCACCATCTATTGTCTCTGCACACATTGTGCTATGAGGTGATCTTACTTTAAGGTCATGAGAAACTGATGGTAATATGCTGACAGAATACTCCCAGGAGGGGAAGTGGGTCCTCCTTCTACTGTTGACACTCTCTGGGCTGGACATGGAAGTCAGCTAGTGACCTCAGATCTTTTTGGTTGGTCAATGCTTGTCTCTGTCTAGGCAGAAGACTGGGAGGCTGCTGAGGTACCCTTAGGACTTTGAGGTAGTCCCATTCTGGGTCTCTGAGGATGGGCATGCCCATTGAGGCTGTGGTTGACAAGCTCATCTGTTGCCCTGGCCAGGTGGATGCGTAGAGGCATGTGACAAGGTGAAAGGACCACAGTCCATTCTGGTACAGGACTCTGACTTTGAGGGTAGTATCTGTGGTACCCATCTCTGTCTTCTTGGGTGCTTGGCAATGGCTGTTGGGTACTGCTCAGCTCTGAGGCTTCTCTGTTGAAAGTGGTACTTAGCTCATGCACAGAGGGGTCAGCAGGATGGAACCATTGTTTAGTTAGCTCAGTCCAGGGCCTGGGAGCCCCACTGCACCTCACTTGGCCCCACCTCAGCCGCCCAGAGCAAATCCTCGAGCATTGCACACCACTCTTGTCTTGGCACAGGGCTTGTCCCCAGGGGTTTCAGGCCCAGATCCAGCCCAAGTGGCCCAAAGGATGCTGTGCAGGCCCAGGGTCTGAGGTACAGGGGCAGAAACTGAATGGGGCTTCAGAGAGGAGCCGTCCTAGAACAGCACATCAGCATGGCGGGCGGGTTTTTTTCCCTAAGATTTGTGGATTTGCTTGTGTCCTCGTGGCTTTCAGCAAGTTCATTAATCTGAACTGAAGCTGAAATGTGACTTATATCCCTAAACTGCCTGTCACTTTTTTTCTTTCCCCAAATTCATTTGACATGAAAGTGCGAAATAAACAGAAGCCACTGTGCTTAAGCAGATGAATCGAGAGGCTTTTCCAGCCCAACTACAAATGGTCCTGTCACAGAGCTGCTGCTTGCTGGGGTGCCTTATTTTATTTTATTTTGTGCCCGTGCGGTAAATCTTAAGTAATCTCTGTGCAGTTTGACGAGGTTTAGGCCAAGATTCTGAAAGGCTCTGAAACGCTTCTCCCAAAGTGACGTCTCATTAAAGAGGATTCAGCCAAGGATGGGAGGCGGCTCTACTTCACGGCTGCTTCCTGTGCTCTGTCTCTGTGTGTTTCCTTAATGAGCAGGTGCACCTACTAGCCCGGCTGCCAGCAACCGCCCTGCTCTGCCTCCTGCCTGCTCTCTGTGCAGGGGACTGTCTTGTGACTGCCAGGGCTGCCACAACAAAGTGTCACCATGTGTATGGCTCAGAAGTGGGAGTTTGCCTCTCACTTCTGGAGGCCAAAGTCTGAGATCAGGGTGAAGACAGATTGTGGGGGCTGGGAAGGACTTGCTTTTGGTTTACTGGGGGACATCTTCATATAAGGGAGAAGAAGAGAGCCCATGGACATTTGGTCTTCTTACTTAAAGGACACTCATCCCATCCTGAGGACCTGATCCTTAATCTGATTCTTAATAGCCTCCCAAAGGCCCTGCCTCCAAATGACATTTCTTAGATCTAGAGCTGCAGCATTCCATCCATGACAGGGGATGTATGGTTCACTGTCAGCTAGAGCTGGAGTTGCCACAGCTTCCAGACATTCTAAGAGAGTGTAGTAGTAAGAGGTACTTAGGGTGATTCCTTATGAGGCCAGTGATCCTTCTCTCCAGGATTACTTCCACCTTGGTCTCCTCCCTGGTCTTATACAGCCCTCTGGCAGTTTACAAAGGCCCTAGCTCAGCTCAGTATGGAGTTCTATTCACACTGATGGCCTTAGATGCCAAGGGGCTAAGAGTGTATTAGGTTAGGGCCTGTTGGAACCTAGGTCCTAGTAGGGATGGCAGTTGGGAAGTACATGGACAAATGAGTAGCCACTGGTAGTACACGCTGAGGTGCTGAAATCTGTCCAAAATGGCACATTGGGGTTCGGTCTGAGGGAAGACCCATCTGGAAGCAAGGCTTTTAGGGGTTAGGGCAAGGCAGCAGAGGCCATAGCAGGAGGGCCTGCGTTTCCGTGGCCTGGAGAAGAGTTTAGAGTATCTGGTAAGAGGAAGGAGGCTGGCTCCCAAGGCAGGGTCCATTGGTCTGCTCCTGGCCGGTCCAGTGTGGGGTATCATGAGGTATTAGGATGGGCATTGTTCCCTCCGGGTGAGGAACAGCTTGCTAATGAGGCAGCACCATTGTAAGCTCTCCTTGGGAGTTGCCCCCTCCAGCTCTGCAGGTGAAAGGTGTCTCTAGTTCCAGCTGTGGTGGAGAAAAAGGTAGGCTTACTCAAGATAGTCTACCTCCCTCAAGGGCAGAACTGGGCCTCTCTGACTGTTATCTCAGCCTAGGCTATGCTTTGGCCTTAGGGCCTGCGACCACAGTGCCACTGACCGTCAGACTGCCTTGTCCCCGTCTCAGGACAACCAGTTCTTCTGCTGTCAGGCTTCCTTCCTTAAGACCAGGAACTTGCTCTGCCGGGTCCCTCAGCATTTGCAGCTTTGGCCTTGACTGTGAGGACCTCATCCAGGTGGCTTGCATGTTGTCAGTAGGATGAGTGGCTTATATCTGAGCCATAGCTCTGAGCCTCACTCTGTGCCTAATACTCTTGCAGGAGTGCTGTATTGTAGAGGTTAATAGGGGTGGTAAGGAAAGAAGACGGGATCCCTAGGGTGGTGCTGCATATAGTGGATACAGTGGTTAGAAGCATTGCTGTCCATCTGGGAGGTACTACAGCCTCCTCTGATTCCCTTTCCTCACCTTAGTGTCAGTATTGGGAATGTGAGTCAAGACCAACCTCCTTACATACACACACACACAGGGTTGCATGTATGCAAAGACTGTTACCCCAGGTCAGGAGATCTAAGAATAGGGGTTTTCTGATTCACACAAGGCCAGGACAACAGGAAAGGAGTGTCCAATACTGTGGTTCTGGGGAACGGGGTCTCTGGTGGGTAGCATAGAATGGTGGTCATGTGGGTTAGGTTATTCACCTGATTGGCACCCATATTTTACTTGTTGACTGTGTGGATGTTGTGACTCAGGTCACAGTCCAGCTTCCTGACCTTTCTTCCAAGCTCCATCAAGTGGGTGTCGGCGGCGGCGGCGGCGGCGGCGGCGGCGGCGGCGGCAGGCCACAGTGGGTGAGGCCTTCCTTCCTGCTTAGGGACTAGATCTGAAGTGCCTGCCAAACTGAGGACAGCCCATGTGGTTTCTGTCTCGCTCTGGTATCATCACTTGTGTGTTCCCTAACTCAGCAATCATTGAAGACCCCTGCCTACCTGGAAGCTACAGCCCAGCAGAGGCCAGCCAGAACATGTCATTGTTCCTAGGCTGAGAAGAACAGCAGACCTAGGTATAGCTCTCAGGACTTCTCTGAAGCTGTGGTGCCTGTTGGTGAGTGGAAGGTCATAGGCATAGCAGTGGCCTCTTGGTAGGGGAAATGATACAGCCTAGATTGGTAGATCCTAGGGAACCCCATAGGAGGCCAGGGAAGTAACAGTGCAGGTACTCAGCTGGGTCTGGTAGAGGAGTCTGGCCTTAGAGGATGAATATGGGGCCCTGGAGTGGCCAAGCAGGCCTGGACAAAGCAAGCCAGCCACCCTGTCCCAGCTCTTGCTGTAGAATGACCGTGGTGGATATAATATCTGTGAATGGAGTTATGCAGCTTCTGTCCCATGCAGGGCCCACTGGGGCCTGCTGAGGTGGCCTGTAGATGACTGCCAGCAGGTCCAAAAGCCATAGCTGCTGGGCCTGGGCTAGAGGTGGCACTGGTCTAGGGCTGGAGCTTTTCTGAATCTGTTTCTTGGCTCAGGGTCACAGGCTGCCTCCTTGTTCCAACTGTGTCAGTAGTGCCTAGCAAAGGAAGGGAGGAAGGAGTTGCTTTTGGTTCATGGCTCACATGCTCCCTTTCCCAACTAGTTTCTTACTTTTATTTTCTTTGAATAACTTTTTTATTTTGATATATTTTGTACTTAGAGGAAAGGTGCAGAGACAATATAGAACTCTAATACATTCTTTACCTAAGCCTACCAATTATTTTCATTTTGCCTTTTGTGCCTTTTGAACTGGTTCTTGAGGACCTGTCTTTGTGGTCCTACACAAGTCTCTAGGCAGGACGGACATCTGAGGTCCAACTTGATCTCTGTGGTTATGTACTTGGTGAGTAAAGGCCCCCAGGTGTTGTGTGGAATGCCCCTTCGCTGGGCTTTTTAGATGTCTTTTTGGAATTAGGTGTAGATTTGCTGTTGGGCAGGAAATGTTGTAGAGGTTCTGATGTGTTCTTGGCTTGCTCAGTGGAGCTACGTGGTCCAGGAGCTTCTGGCCAGCCCATGTGGCGCAGGTCACTCTGGTCCATCGTAGGAGATAGTGAGAACGTGGCAGACTCGCGTGCGTTCCCTGTTGCGTTGTTACCCAATCATCTAGACCTGTGAGGGATTTCCAGTCCCTCCGTCCTTCTGGTGGGTTGATGGAACTCTGCCTGTAAGTAGTGAGCCCTTGATGGTGTGTAATGGTGTGGTCCTGAACTTACACTGGTAAGTAGGCTGTAATCGGTTCTTATCATTGTTTATTTTGGTCTTCAGTCAGTCCTATCCTTCAGGCTAAGTTGGGTTCTTTCAACAAGGCCTCATCGTTCCCTAGATACTTACTTTTTGTGGGACAAGGTGCTCCAGGTTCACCCTGGACTTTCCCTTCTGTGGTCCTGGAATCAGTCACTTCTTTATAAAAACCCTGCTCCTTATGGTGTGTCAACACTTAGCTAGTCTTTGCAGTGTGTAGAAAGCCTCCTGTGGTCAAGCATTAGTAGTGCTGAAATTTAGTCTTGGGCGAACACACCCTGCCATGTTGCTTTTGAATTTCCTCTGTATCTGCTTGTGCTTGGATGTGTGTTTGTGCACACACCACCACTGGCACCGCCACCACCAGTCTGTGGCTCTCTCCGACCCAGAGAATCCTCATTCATCAGCATCAGTCTGTGTGTTCATTTATTCAAGCCTGGAATGCAAGTTTCATTCTTTCCAACTAAGCACAGAGAACAGGGAGCTTACTAAGTAGAGTAACACACTGTTCTTGACACGTGGGTGAAATGTAGAAGTCTAAGTGTTGGAGCCTGTGAGTCTTGATGAATGCTGTATGTGCAGCACTTGCCTGTACAGGGACACATTCCTCTGCCCTGCCTGGGTCCTGCCTCAGCTCCAGTGCAGCTCCTGTCCAACTTTCTTTCCCCCTTAGGCTTACTTGTTTGTTCCAGAATGACACCTATGTTACTGTCCCTCACTTTGTTCCCACAGTGCAGTGGATCTGTTTTATGTTCTCATGTTCTCTCTCTCTCTCTCTCTCTCTCTCTCTCTCTCTCTCTCTCTCTCTCTCTCTCTCTCTCTCTCTCTCTCGTTTCTCTGCGTAGCCTTGGCTGTCCTAGAACTCACTGTGTAGACCAGGCTGACTTTGAACTCACAGAGATCTACCTGCCTCTGCCTCCTGAGTGCTGGGATTAAAGGTGTGCCCCACCACCACCCAGCCCTGTTTTTGTTTGTTTGTTTGTTTTTTGGTTTTTTTTCAAGACAGAGTTTCTCTGTGTAGTTTTGGTTCCTGTCCTGGATCTCACTCTGTAGACCAGACTGGCCTCAAACTCAGAAATCCGCCTGGCTCTGCCTCCCGAGTGCTCGGATTAAAGGCGTGCACCACCACTGCCCGGCTCAGCCCCTGTTTTATGCTTCTCCCTGTGGCTTCTTATTCCATATTGATGCAAATTCTCCGTGGTGAATGTTTGAGCTGACCCTCACTTGAGAGATGAGCGTGAAGGCTGCCAAGCACCTGTGCACACCTGAGCTTCCCCTTTTCTCTAGCGGGGATCACTGGAATGTGGAGAAGACACATATCAGGTTATATGAAATTGCCTAGTCTTCCTTACTAAGGGTAGGATTCTTTCTGTTCCCCTTATACCTGAGGTTATTGAGTTGTTGTTTTGTTTTGTTTTAATTTCTACTGTCAGGGTGTAGCAGAGTCTCACTGCATCCCCTGGTGACCATGATGTTGAGCACTTACTCACAGCTTGGTCAAGGCCCTTTGTTCTCTTTCTTTGTGAAAGATCCAGCCAAGTGTTTTATTCTACATGGTGGTTTATCTTTTCATTCTTGGGCCGAGGGGGTGCCTATGGTTTTTTACAGTACCATGTCTTCTTTCCCTGCCCTTTCCTTCATGAATCAGCCTCATGGATTGCCTAGGGCTCAGGAAACAGGAAAGTTGTGGGCCTCATTCTGGTGCTTGCCCTCCTCTGTGTGTCCCACCTGCCCCCTCTGTCACCTGTCCCATGCCACACACATATAGTGACCTGCACACACTTACCTCTCAGGCAGGCTGTCTGCTAACACCATTGTGCTCCAAGCCCTGGTCCCACGCTTCTATCTCAGGGAACGTTTACTGGATCCCATTCCCTGCCAGCTCACTCCTGTCCCTCCCTAGCCTGGTCAGAGATGCAGGCCTGAGTGTGTCTGTTTGGGCCCTGTGTGTACCCATTGTCAGGCTGCTCACTCATATTCTGTCTGATATTTTGAAATTTGAGAAGTCGGTAAAGAAACCAAGTAGGATATTGCCTGTGGGGAACAGGAATTGCATTCAAGGTAGCTAGCTCTCTGTCCTCTGTGCAGAAGAAGCTAAGCAAGCAGCAGGTGTTGTCAGCTTGTAGCAGGAGATCTCGGGGGTCTCTCTGGCCCCGGGGAGGGCTCTTGAGGATGAGTCCTGGAGCTTTCATTCCCCTCCTGCCTTGGCCCCCACAAGCTTACCCACGTGGTGTTGAGGGAGGCCTCTTCCGGCAGGTTTTTTAGAATTTTATTTTATGAGAACAGGCGGTTACAGCTCCCCAAGTGCTGTAAAAGTTAATGTGATGGCCTCCCTGCGCCTGTGCTCATTTTTATAATTTTTTATTTTATGAAACAGGACAGGGAGCTTAGTGACTTATTACTATTCATTTCGTTTCAATGCAGTAAATATTGATTCAGTTGGGGGTTTTCAATTTAAACCACTCGGCGATTATATAAAATATTACTGGCTTCTGAAATTATGCTTACCGATCCCTTCGGCTGCTCATTAAGGAAGGAGTGCAATTTTTAGATCCCTTTGCCTTCATCATTCTAATAAATGGGCTGAGGTCCGTTTTTGCATGGAAGGTGCCACAGAAGTTGCTAGCAGGGGCTTGACAGCATGGATGCAACTCTTAATTTGGAAGTCATTTCAAAGAGTGCCTCGGTTATTTATTTCTGTTTGAGGCAGGCAGGCAGGCCTTTGAGCTTGGGTCTTCTGTGGTGCTGGGCTGCAAGGCTGAGTGGCATCCTCCTGAGCCGGACACCTGCTGCTTCCACTAAGGCTGAGGCCCACGCCATTTCAAAGCCTTTCAGGGAGGGATGGGCAGGAAAGCCATCTTGTAAGGGTAGCAGCTAGCCCCTGACTAACATTGAGGCTGGGATATACCTGAGGGATGCAGGATTCTCAGGAAGAGAGGGTACTTTCTCAGAGATTTTTTATTAACTGTTACTTTATTTAATTTATGTGTAAGGTGCTTTGCTGTATGTATATCTGTGTATCAGTTGCATGTCTGGTATCTGCAGAGACCAGAAGAGGGCATCAGATCCCCTGGAACTGGAGTTATAGGCTATTGTGAGCCATCTTGTAGGTGCTGGGAATTGAACTCCAGTCCTCTACAAGAACAATAAGGTCTCTTAACTACTGAGCCATCTCTCCAACCCCTTCTCAGAGATCTTTGAACCCAGCCCTTGCTAGCTGGTGGGACAGAGTCAAGACTGAGACTTGGGTCCCCAAGGAGGAAGCTCTTGGGTGCCAGGGCCCAGCTGGTGTTGATGGCTGAGTTGGTTCCTACTGTCTGACAGGCAGGACGTGAACATCGTGCTTTGCCAACAGGCACCTTTCTTAGACTGCCCTCAGAGCAGGAAGTCAGCTGGAGCTTCTGCACCCGGCTCTGTTCCTTTGCTTGGTCACTCCACATCTAAGTTGATAGCTTTTGGGTGAGTTCCAGAATGGCCCTGTGACCAGGACAGGTATGTTCTGGACTGAGAGTTTTCTCCGAGACTTCTGCCCTGTGTTCCCAGGTAGGAGCAGAGCCTGAATTACCCCTCAACTGCCTCTCAAATTCTGGAAGAGTAGGACAAGGCTGTAGTCTACAGGATCCTCTTCCCACAGAGTCACACACCCCTCTGACAGCTCTTCCAACATTGCTACTGCTGTTTTACCAGGATTTCATGGCTACTGGCGCGCAGCTGAGAAGCGATGGCTGGAGTGTTTGTGATGAGACCGTCTGAGGGGAGACAGGGAAAGGGTACAGGCTAGGACCAAGAGGCTTCCAGACACATGGGCCTAGGGTCTTGGACTTGGAATGGCCCCATGTTGAGGCCCTGTGGGGCCAAAGGAAGGCAGGGCAGGCAGCATGATCTGTTCCCCTGCCTTTCTGGAGTATCCATTTGTCCCTCTAGTCTTTGTCCTCTAGGGCAGCACTGAAGGTAGACCACAACATGAGGGTGTCAGGAGGTGCTAGGACAAGGAGCCATCCCACAGCAGTACCTGCACGTCCTCCCTGCCCGGGGCTCTGCACTGATGCCCTCAGGGGTTGTCCCTGCTGGCCCTTGTGATGTCTGTGTCTCCTGAGGCAGTCTCAGTCTGGTGTGCTGTGATGGACTGCCTGCCTGGGAGTTCCATGTGCTGTCTTTTCTTCCTTCTTCCTTTTTGCTCTTGTCCCTCTGTGATGTCCCCTCTCTGCCTTCACTCTTGTCTCCTTGTTTGTGTGGAACTGTGCTTGACCCTGAGGCTCCATGCATAACTGGGAGATGCCCTCCAGAAGATGCTGCCAGGACAAGGAGGCTGAGGCCTTCCCAGCAGAGGAGTGATTGCTGTGCATGGGTTCTCTAGTCCCAGATGCTGCTGCCTTGAGTACAGGCCTGAGGGATAGCTCAGGTGGGCACACCCTGACCCTCCTCCAGTCTGCCCTGGACTCAAGCTTCCTGGAGAAACCTTGCAGCTCAATGCTTTTCCCTCCAATGGACTAGTCTACCACAGCTCTATTGCACATGGACAGCCTTCTTGGGTTAGGATGTTGGCAGAAGGCTAGGACTTGGGGGTAATGGGCTCCTCTTTGTACCTACTGAGGAATTTGTGGACTCCAGATCAAGGCTGGCTTCCAAGGCACTGGGTGTTGCTCCTGTTCCTGAGCCCCATGTTGCAGAATCTGATTTGGAGGGTATAAAGGTGACTGCCCTCTTTCCCCTTCTTGTTGGCTTGTGTGATTGACGTTCTGTCTAGTGTGATAGGCCTATAGTAAAGAAGGTCACAGTCAGACAGGTGTGACCTTACCATTCTGGTTTGTAGATGGAGGGTTGTCTCTCTTCCTGTTGTGGGTGAATCCTGAGGGACAGGACCCAGGAGGGCCTCAGGGAGACTCTGCCACAACATAACCACAGACCACACCATGAAGTGTTTAATGACAGAGCTGGAAGGCACATCCTTTCCGTTTGTGTGAGGACGGGTGGTAAGAAGGAACATTCAGAAAGCCTGTAAGCTTTTCCTTCAGCTTAGAGAGCACTTGTGCTGTCCATGTGCAGTGGCAGTTGGTGCCTGAGCCCCATGGTGAGGGCAGGCATGGCAGTCCTGGCCATACACAGCAGAGAGAAGTGGGGATGCTACTGTGACAGGGAGAAACAAAGTATCTTTGTCACTCGGTGCTACCTGGTGCCTTACATCATGAAATGCTGTTTTAAATACCTCTTTTAGCCTGGTTTTAGAGGTGGTAGTAAAGTGTCATTCAAATAATCAATACCATATCTAACTTTCTATATATCAATCCTCTAGCTGATCTTACCTCAGAACATGCTTCAGCTCTCAGGGCTGGGCCTGGTGTTGGGATGGTGTGTAGTGATGGCCTTGCCTTACAACCTGAGAAACATGGCATTTTTAGCGATAGATTCCCTCCCATGATGGCTGCTATCTGAAGGGATCATGCTATTTCTTGGGTGCCTGCCAAGTGCTCACTTAGGATCCAAGTGGCCTCACCCCAGGACCCCACTGTGTCACATTGGGGAGGAGGGTGGCCAGGGCTGGCATCTCTGTTGTTACAGGACTTTCAGGAGGAAATGACACTTTGATAGGTGTAAGTGTGTCCCCAGGGGGCATGGGCTCTCATCTCAGGTCAGGGTGAGGCCCCTCTTTTGTCCTCTCTCTTTCCCCTGCCTCCCAGCCTCTCATCTCCATTTACCCCCTTATAATGCTGTGTTCTCAGGTGTGGGAGTGGATGACACCCTCTCCCTACCCTGAGCCTAGGGAACAGGCCTCCTTGGGAGCTGCCTCCTCCTGGGTCCTTTGGTTTCTGCCCTCCACCCCCCCCCCTTCTCCACCTGGCGTTTGCTGCGGCTGTTGGAAGTGTCAGTGCTTCGCATGCTGCCTGGGCAACTGAGGCTCGTGGAGGCCTGCAGTGTGCTTTGCTGGTGACAGTTGACCTGGTGTATAGATTGGAGTTGAAGTTTGCGAGACCTGCTTTTCTCAGGAGCAGGCCCAGGTACCCTGGTCAGTAGAGGTGGGTGGGCAGGTTGGGCCCCCAGCTCCTGCTGAGCCACTCTGGAGGGCTTTCCCCAAGTCAGCAGGTGCCTGTGACTGCCCGCCCTCCCCAGAGCCGTAGTCCCTTGTGTAATTTGCAGTGGGATGTCTGTTAAGATTGCGCCCACTTCCCAAGTCAGCACTTAATTGGCAAGGTGCTTGATTTAACAGCGTGGGAGCCTCCACCGGAAAAATGGCTTGAATAAATCTCTGCCTGACGCCAGAAAATAGATATAATCTCAGCATTAACTACATTAATAGTAGCAGGAGCTGAATTAAGAAAGCCATAAAGCATAGGTGGGAAGCGTAAATTATGGTCCCTCCTCCCCTGAGTGTTTGGGTCAGGGAGGTCGGGCCTGGGCGGGGTAAGGGCTTAACCACCGAACCTGAGCAGGAGCCTGAGCTAAAGATGGAGGGACAGCTCAGGGACATGTCCTGACTAGGGGTCTCGAGGGTCTCAGCTGTAGGAGGTTATCCTAGCCCTTCCTTCCCCCCGGCTCTTGTTTGTCCCAGGTCTAGGGAATCCTGGCAGAGTGGCCAGCAGTGCCATGAGGTGCTAGAAGAGCCCTGTGTGTCATTAGGAGTGACAGAGCAGGACTGAGTCTGCTAGAGCAACCGACTCCAGACCCCGTGCTGCGCTCTGAGATTTGCACCCAAGAAACCTCCTCAAAGGAGGCACCGTCCCGTTGCTGGTTGGACAGCTGGCCTGAGGGTCACCATTCTTCCTTGTTGTCCCTGTGGTCTTCCCAGGGGCCCTCATATGACGACAGGGGCTCTGCTAGGACAAGTGCCATTGCCTGGGCTGTTGTATGGGTCTGGTGCGGGGCTGTTCTTAGTTTTGAGAGGCCCGGGTGGACATGTCCTGCAGATGAAGTTATGTGCTGCTCTGCCCTGTCTTTGGTGGCCACTGTCATTAGACATGTGGACTCTTGAGTTTTGCTTTAGTGCTTTAATTCACCATTGTTTGTTAGTCACTTGCCTCTGGCTTGCCTGTTTCTCGTGGATTCATAGGACCCTTGGAGTGTTCACAGTGTCACCTTTGTCATTTACCCAGCTTCGGTTTGCTTTTCTGTCTAAGGTCCTTTGCCAGAAGGTCCTATTTTTCTATGCTGTGAAGTTTCTCTCCCTCTTAAGACTCCATGCATCAGTTTCTGTAGACGAGCCTTCCCTGAGACCCCCCCTGCCTGTACCTACACCAGTCTGATCTCCAAGGCTCTGTCCTGAGGTTTTCCTGTAATAGAAACGTACAGCAGGCCCTAGAGAGTGCCTTCTCTTTGCCTCTTGCTGTGGATTGGATTGTGTCCCATTGGAGTTCATAAGGTAAAGCTCTGACCCTCGTGTAACCTTATTTGGAGAAGAGGTCTCTGGGAGCGAGTAAAGTTAACTGGGGTCATACATGTTCAGCTTTAATCCAGTCTGACTGGCGCCATGTAAGAAAAGGAGACACAGGTGCACACCTGGAGAGGAACTAGTGAGAACAGCGGGAAGGCGCCATCTGGAGCCACGAAGGGAAGCCTCCCCCGGGACCAGTCAGTGGCACCTGGGTCTGGAACTCTCAGCCTCATGAGGAAACATGTTTCTGTTGTTGAAGCACCCATGCTTTCTGTGGGCAGCCCGAGTTGGGTACCTTACCACAGGTCCTCAGGCTGTACAGGGTGTGTCGCAGTAGGCTTTCTCTCATGCCTTGTCCTTGTCCATTTTGCTATTAACAAGTGTCTTGGTTACTTTTTGCCTTGGCATCTGCCCACAAAGCTGCTCTCAGCCTTGTTGAACATGTCTTGAGGTGACAGAGAACTTTCATGTTTGTGGAGTTCAGCCTTGGGATGGATGAGAGGATTAGTAAATAAGACAGCTAGGTTCCCACGCTGTTGCCCCAACTGCAGGCAGTTACAGCGTCAATGTTGCAGTCCCTCTGTCTCTTACTGTAAAGTTAACTGGGGTCCTACATGTTCAGCTTTAATCCACAGGAGCCGTGATGCTGGTGTATGGTAGCATCTCACTGAGGATGTGTGTGTGTGTGTGTGTGTGTGTGTGTGTGTGTGTGTGTGCACAAATGGGGTCAGATGACAATTTGTGGTGTTGTGGGTTCTCCTTCTACTGAGTTCAGTCCCAGGGATTGAACTCGGGTTGTTAGGCTTGGCAGCTTAGCCTTAACTTGCTAAGCCATCTTCCCAGCCCTTTCACTTTGTCTTGACAAGTTAATGTTGCTGAGTGTCTTCCATACTTAGCATTCTGTGGTTGTACTTTTTCATGGAGTTCTTCTTCAAGTCTTTTGCCTGTGTTTGCCTTTTTATTGATTTGCTGAAGTGCTGTGTATATTATGGATATATTCTTCCCCTGGATGTCTTCTTGCATTCTAGGGCTTGCTTTTTCTATTGCTGCTGCTGCTGAAGCCAGGTCTTGTACGTGCTAGACAAGTTCTCTACTACTGAGCTACACCAGCAGTCTAAGGGCATGCTTTTTAATGCTCTGATTTATCATTCTTTTGTTTTGCTTTTTCAAGACAGGGTTTCTCTGTGTAGCCCTGGCTGTCCTGGAACTCAGAGAGATCCGCCTGCCTCTGCCTCCCGAGTGCTGGGATTAAAGGCATGGCCACCACTGCCCGGCTATCATTCTTTGCTTTTATGAATAGTGTTCTTTGTTTAAGAAATATTTGCCTATCCAAGGTCCTATTTTCTTCCAGCAACTTGGAAGTCACCTCTGAGTCTATGATCTTTCTTGGGCTGAGGTACCTCTCAGAGGAGATAAGGAGCTCCCTTACCTCACCAAGCACATGGGTATCAGCCCTTACTCAGACCCTTAAACACTAGGCTGTTCCGGCCCCTCCATTTTTTTACCAGTGGATGGGTAGATCATTGGAATTGTTCCTTACACTTGTTCTTCCAGGAGAACTTTAGGGAGTACTGTTGTAGCCTTCCCCAACAGCCTTTCCAAAGCGACGAGACTGCACTTTCTTCGTACGCTTTGTGCCTTGCTGTGTGTGCTTCCTGTTCTCCGTGTTAAGGGAGCGCCACTGCCTCCACATGTGGACCAGATACACCTGCTATGAAGTTCTTCTGAGTTCTTACTACTTCTTCTTCCATACATATTATTCCACCTGGTTTTTGCTAACATCTTGGAAGGATATTGATTCTCATATACATTTACCTGTTCATCCTTCTAACTCTAGTGAGTTTTTATTGTTGAGCCTTGTGGTCTTTCTCTGGTGTTAGTATAGAGGCCACTTCTTAGCAAGGCTTCCCTCATATAGGGAGCCAGCTGAATTCCCTACACAGTCTTGGAGGGGTTTTCCCATGGCTTGGTGGAAGAGTGTCGTCCTGGGTCTACTTAGAAAGTGTGACCTATGGATACCTGAGGACCTAACTATGCCCCTCAGCAGCTGACACATTGGTATTGAGTGGGTCCTGGGCTGACAATATGGGAAAACTGGTGCCCAGTTGCAGAGGACTGAGGGCACTGCCTGTGGTATATACCAGCCATTACCACCAAGGATAATTGTGTTGGCCACTGGGCCCCAGCCTCTTTACCCATGTTGCTGAACTCTGCACTCTGAGTAGGGCCATTAAGGCCCAGCAATACCTGTTTTTTGCAGCTAACATACAAAACACCAATAGCTTCAGCTGAAATGGATTTTTAAAAGTGTCATTTTATGGAGAATTTTACTTTCCATCTTGTTGTTTATTAGGCTCTTAAAGGGAAAGCTTGTAATGTATCCATTGATCGAAATACCAATTGAATAGACGTGAGCACATAAAGTACATAAAATCGCCCAGCCCCTCATAATAGGGCAGCGGCATTTGTAACGGAGGCAGTGCAATTAGCTTTACCCACCGCCACTGGGCTGGGCTGGCAAGGGGTGCCCCTGAATCACTGTTGCTCATTAATGTGAGAGAGAAAGTGGGGAGCAGGATCCCTTGAGGAGTGATGTCCTGAAGAGTTCTTGGGTGACATAGCAGAGCTCTTCCTTGGAGCCGTGACCATGGGTCAGCCTCAGGCCCTGATTAGCCAGCTTTGTCCCACCTCCTTCACCAACAGCCACCCACTTGCACCCCCTGCCTAACCACGGCCTTACCTGCCCCAAGCTGACCTCTTTCCTTTGGTACAGTTTACATGGTCAGCCTTCTCCATGTGTGTCTTTACCTTCACTGTGGCCCTCCAGGGCAAGATTGCCCTTCTCCTTTGTGCATGGTGCCCGGATCCCAGGGATAATGAGTCTTCTTAGTTACCCCCTACCCCATGCCTCTGCTCTGCTTGTCCCTCATGGCCCTGGTAGTCTTCTCCCCAGGCCTGAATTCTTGGGAACCTGAGACGCTGGGTTGTCCAGGTCATTGAGGTAAGCCTGTCGAGTGAGGCTTCTCTCTTCCAGAGCATTTCACGTGCTGCCCTGCCCAAGCTGTGCAGGTACTGAAACCATTAGGTGGGACTAGCACTGGAGAAAGGGGTGTTTGTACTGCTTGGTACCCACACACATGCTCGTGTACTTGCACACACACAGGCACACATACTAGCTCACTCTCCTGAGCTGAATGGCTGGGGTGGGCCGGTCGGTTTCTGGTGGAAAGCCCTGCTAAGCAGTTTAGTGCCTGTCACGGCGGCTCCGCCTGACCTACTTGGGGATTCGCCGTGCAAGCTGCCTCTTCTGCTGACTGCGCACTCTCGGTCGCTCAGCTCCAAGCTTCAAAAACCGTGCTCCATTTCCTGAAAAATGCTTCCCTGGTTGTTTTCTCTGCTCCCCAGCCAGCCTGCCCAACTCCTGTTCCATCACCTCCAGCTTGGGCAGCCTGCCCCACGTGCTGCATTCTTTGGGTAGCAGCGTTAGGGTCACTACTCAGTCCCCTCACCCTCCTCTTCTTTCTATACCATTGTTTCCTTGGAGCTCAGCCTTTGATGTACAGATGGGTACCTTGTTTGTCAGATCTCCTTGCCCTCTCCAGCAAGTCTCCCTTGTTCTGTCTCCCACTGTACCTGCCTGAAACCGACCAGAGCTTTCCAACACACCCTCGTCCCTGCCCTTCCTGAGAGGTCCTGGGAACCCACACCTCCCATTAGTACAGGTTTCCAGAGCTGCCTACATTCCACACAGCATGGGCCTTTCCTCTGGGAGTCCTGGGTGACAGATACATGGCTAAGTAGGATCCATGCCTTTCCTAGGCTGGGAGCATCTCACCTTCACTGGATATTGAAGAAGGCTTCCCCAAGGACATAATGCCTGAGCTTGGACCCAGATCCAATCATGTCTTCAGGCAGGCAGAGGTACATCATGTGCAAAGGCCCAGTTTCGGGGGGAGGGACACAATACTTTGAAGGCTCTGCAGCTTTCTAGGGTAACTGGAATTCTAGACTAGAGAGAGGGAAGGTTTGAACATGGGAGCAGTAACCAGAAAGGACGCAGGAGCTCAGCCCTGTGGACCTCTTGTGAAACACATGGGATGAGGAAATTGGGGGAACTTTATCAGTTGTGTAGTTTCAAACAAATGGACAGGAAAGAGCAGGTGAAGGGATCCTTAACCTGAACCAGTAGAAGCCAGGCTGGACTCTAGGATATCAGCAGAGGACAAATGGATGAGGCCTGGGGTTGGCGGGAAGGTAGCAAGGCCTTAGTTTCTGAGAGGTCTGGGAGGCAGAAGGTTCTGGGAATGGAGGTAGACAGATTAGAGGAAGAGAGTGGGTGTGGGGCAGGAAGTAAGTATAGGAAGCAAGTAGAAACGAGTGTTACTTGGACTGGCAATGCAGGGAGGGGGACAGACATTAGCTTTTGTTTGTTTCTTGTTGGAGAGAGGTATGATCATGTGAGTGTGTGTGTACACGTACGCACATATACATGGAAGCCAGAGGGCAGCCTTAGGTGTCGTCATTCATTCCTCAGGAGCCATCCACCTTGCCTTTTTTTTTTTTCTTTTTTTTTTCTTTTTTTTTGTTTTTCTAGACAGGGTTTCTCTGGGTAGCCCTTGCTGTCCTGGAACTCACTCTGTAGACCAGGCTGGCTTCAAACTCACAGAGATCCACCTGCCTCCACTTCCCGAGTGCTGAGATTAAAGGCGTGGCCACCACTGCCCGGCCCACCTTGCTTTTTGAGAGAAGATCTCTCATTGGTCTGGAGCTCACCAAATCAGCTAAGCTGGGTGGCCAGTGAGCCCCGGAGATCTGCTTCTCTCTGCCTCAGGAGTACTGGAATTACAAGTATGCACCTCTGCACTGGTTTTTGATGTGTGTCCTGGAGACTAACCTCTGCGTGTCAAGTGCTCTGCAGATGGAGGCATCTCCCCAGCCACCTGTTTGTTTTTAGCAGGCAAGACTGGAGTGCAGTGGATAGCAGCAAGAGTCAGGGCTGAGCTGGGAGGCACAGGAGGGTTCTGGGTAGGACTCACTGTCTTCACTTCAGTTTACCCATAAACTGTCTATGCTGTCTGGTATGCTGAAAGGAAATGAACTTCAGGTCCCACCTCCTTGCCCCAGCTGCCCGGGTAACTCTTTTCCCTCAGCAGTCTTTGTAGAGACCCAGCTCTGTTCTCAGTATCTGTTGTTCAAAGATGCCATTGGACCTGGTATGTGTGGCTTCCAAGTTTAGAATTACTGGGCTGTGGCCTGGGCCTCTGCATGCCTCCTGACTGTGCCCTGCCCAGACTCTTCCAGGGTCCCTGCTCCCTTACCGCCTGTGCTGGGTCTGTACTCATCACACTGGTCTCTAAGAGAGGAGTGTGTTGCATGTCAGGGTCCCATGCATGAGGACATTACAGAGCCAAGAGAATGGTACCCAGAATCTGGGTTGCAGAGGCCGGGCTGCCTGGAGGACTGTGCCCACAGAGGGCAGGTGGGCAATTGTTAGGACTAGCTGTCCTTCAGATGCCTGTCCCCCCGAGCCGGAGGCTGCGGCTGGTGACATAAGTGTTGGAACATTCTGTGTGTCCAGATCCTGTAAAGCTAGGGAAGGAGCAGGCTTAGCCATCCAAATACCTTCAACCCCATCACTGCCTTTCTGCCATCCCAGACAGCTTCTGGCTTGGAAGTTTCCAGTGCTCATAAGGAAGTAGACACACAGCATTTTTTTTCTTTTTTTTTTTCTTTCTTTAAAAAAAAAGAAAAAAGAAAAGGAAAGAAAGAAATAAACTACTTTTGAGGTGTGTGTCTTTCTCCCATTATCACTGCTTCTCATTTAAAATGTTATCTCCCCCTGCCCCATCCTTTGTGCCCCCCCAAGGGGAAGAGGGGAGGCCCAGCCTCACCCTGGTGTAGTCAAGGTTATGGTGATAAATCCTGGGGCATTGTCACTTCTATTCGGAGTAAATTGGCTGGCCGCTTTCGGGCTGAAGGAAAGATAATTTGCTGTAGTATTTCAAATGGATTAGAAATGGATTTGAAGGGAAAGTTCATGCCTCCCATTACAAAGGCGAGAAAGAAGACTATCTTAAGGCACTGTTCCCTCCCTGGCCTTCATTATCCACGCTTAATACCTTTCCTATTTTCCAGCGTTAATGAAATTTCCTGGCGGCATGGGCCTGCCGGACGGATGGGAGAAGCCTTTAGATCTGCGGCTCCCGTTGCAGAAAAGGAATTACAGAGCCGTGCCGTGAGGGCAGGTGCTTGCAGGGTCCTTGGCCCTGCTATTATCTCATTAATTTTATCCCTCTTCTCTGTACAGTTCGTTTCCAAAGGCTGTCCTCTCCATTAGGGTAACAATTTACTGGAGTGCTGTGACACCCATGGCAGTAAAAAGCTACAAGGCCCCACCTGGCGCCCTCTGCTGCGGCTTCCAAAGCCAGTGAGCTGGCGGGGGTGGGGGTGGGTGGATGGGTGAGGGAAAGGCCTTTGCCTTGACCTGGTTAAGCCCCGGGGTCCAGCCAGATCCCCTTGAGGTCTCATCCCTAGCAACACCCAAATGTAGATTTTTCCACACAAGGCTTCCAGGCTCTCGGTTGAGCAAAGCAGCAGGTAGCACCTGTCCCCATTCCCTGCAGGCCCTGGATCCACAGCCCTTTGCACACACAGTCAGGATAAGAACAGAGGGGCTGCTGTCCTGCATCTTCCCAAGTAGCTCCACAGATGGCCCACAGTTGTTACCACCATCTAATGAGCAGTTTTTCAAGGAAGAAAGAGAAAGGGACAAATGGCTATTTCCTGATCATCCGTAAGAATTGAAACATGTCAAGCCAGGCATGGTGTAATCTCGGCACTCAAGAGGTCGAGGCAGCAATGTCTCTTGTTTGAAGTCGTCTTGGCCTGTATAGTGAGACCTTGTCTCAAAAAAGCAAAGCAAAATAAAACAAAACAAACATGTGGAATAACTCATACTGTCTTGGGAAGAATTGTAACCACAGATGAGCCTTTCAGCTCTGAAGACCAGTCATGAAAAACTGGCTTGTTCATTTGAGGGTGAAGGCAGTGAGAACCAGGTCTGGGCTGAGGCATCCTAGTCTAGCCTGAACCCCATGCTTTCTCCTGACTCCTGGTGTCTTGAGGCAGGCCCTTGACAGTCCCCAACTTGAGACTCCCTGATGTATAAGGGAGGGGCTGCAGGCCTCCTTCTTGGGCAAGTGCTTGAAGAAATAAAGGAACTCCACAGTTCTGGCTGGGCCTGGATAGGTCTGTGGCTGCCTCACACTGTTTTAACCTGTGGCTCCTTTTCTGTGGCTACATCTAGGGAGGAGGAAGTGGGAATCACATTCAAAGCTCACTGTGCATTACACAGCTCCCTAAGATGCCTCTGGAGGAAAAGCATCAGGTGTGTTCTCACAGGGCTGGGCAGATTGTAGTTGAGCATGAGTATGCTTGTCTTCTGACCATCATATTTCTGGTGGCTGTGTATTTGCTCACATTGTATAGCATAGCGTAGCTATATACTGTGTAGAGATGGAGTGCTTGGGAGAAATAGTATGAAAAGAGAGCCTGCATGGATCCCAGTCAGGAGCTCATCAGGTCTTCTGGTAAAGACCAGAGCTGACTTCTGGCTTCAGTTGTAGGGTGGCCAGAAGCTGGGTAAGAGGTCACTGCTGGAGAATGGTCCTCTCCAGTCCCTTCTTCCTCAGAATGCTACTCTAGCCCCAGGCTGGTGGTTGCAGGGATGTCTTCCCTATGGATAGTAAGGAACCAGCCAGTCTCATGTTGAACAAACTCCAGCAGCTACTGCTCTAGTATCAGTTTATTTTAACTGAGGATTTGGAATTAAGTTGAACATCCCGTGTGAAGTGGCCATAGCTCTGAGTAGAGGTCAGGACAAACCATTGAGCCTCTAACTGACAGGGTTGGCAGTAGATCTCTCTTGGATGGGGCTTTCCTCATACCCAGTGAAAGCCAAGCGTACCAAGTCTGATAGACTAGATCCTGGAGGTCACAGTCTCGTAGGATTCCCGTCTCCAACCCAGATAGTACCCAGCAGAGGGCTGGCTAATGAAGTATGTGATGGGTAGGGCAGTGAGTGGCCAGGCAGACCGATCCCTGCAGCCTGGCTTCTTGGCAGGACTCTTTCCCTCCAAGATTGGTGTTTGTGAACTTGAATTTTAATTAAGAGAAACTGGGTTAAGTGCCTTCTGTGGCCTCCTACCACGGTGTTTGTACTTACACCGCAGCTTTGGTCCCCTGACGGCTGGCTCGCTTTGCTCACATTATCTCACTAATGAGCCCTCCGAGGCCACTGGCTGGCAAGAGTTATCCCAACTTGCAAGTGGAGAGACCAAGGCTCAGAGGGGCTACGGTGCTGGGTGGTAGAACGGTAGCTGAGCCCAAGTGCATGGCTGCCTTCCCCTGGTGCTTTTCTTTTTGGGTGGCTCCACCTGGGTTACAGGGAGTGCTGCAGGTGTCTTGGCAAGGCAAGCAAGCAAGCAAGCCTCCTCTGGCTGTTATTCTGCAGTTCAGCTCTCGGGATACCTCCTCGGCCCTAGTTGGCTGGAGAAGAGTCTGTTACAGCTGTAGGATCCCGAGAGACTTCAGACCTTGCTTCCCTCAGGAGCTAGACCTGGATAGGCTACAGGGCCTTGAGCACCAGTGGGGTCTGGAAGAGAAGGGTCACAGCCCTGTACCAGGCAGGAGATGTTGCCCATACCTTCCATTTTAGCTGTCCTCTGGGGAGTGAGGACTGCTGTTATGAAGGCCTCTGTGTACTCTATTGATACATACCTGGTGCCCATTGCTCACATTTGCCACTAGAGGGCAGTGCATGCAGGCTGTGATCATGTGATAAGTAGTGTCTGATTTACATAAACATTACATACCTCCAAAATGTATCTTGAAGATTGGCTGCATGCTGAGCCCTCTGGGCTCACCTGGCTGCTGGGGCACCAAGTTCCCTCCCTGAGGACAGTCTGCTCAAATCACAGCTAAGCAAGGGCTGTCACATCAAAGGCCCTTTCTCAGCTTGTATAGTGCTCGAGCCTCCAGGGGTCCTGGGGTGTCTGGTAGACCTGAAAGCTTGAAAGGGTGGGGAGCAGTAAGGTGGTCTCTGACGTCCAAGACTGACCTAGCTTAGGTCTGTACTCTAAGTCACCAACCCTACAGCTGCCCCTTTACCTCTTGAACAGTAATTTCTACCCCATACAGTGGGCCTGGTGAGGTTGAGACTACCCTCCTACATTCTCAGTGCAGGGCTCTCTGAGCAGTGGACAAAGAGATGGTACCATGAGCAGTAGTCCATGTTGATCCTACAACAGCTTTTGTCCTGGGGCACAGTTTCTACCATCCTTGGCAGAAACCCAAGTGGGTGTCATATACTGGTGCCAAGGGGCCAGGGCCCTGCACTGCTTTTCAAAATACAGTGCTCTACGGAACATTCCCAGCATGGAGATACTCACCAGTGCCCAGGCTTGGAGACAGTCTGCAAGGACAGGTGTGTGTTGGAGGCCAGTCCTCTCTGTGGCCCATTGGAGCTCATGAATTTCTAACCAGTTTGTCAGAAGTCCTTGGCTATTGCTACAGAAGTGTCTCTATGAGAGGTAAGGGGACAGAGGTCTCCTGGCAGCTGGACTAGAGACACCCAACAACCCCAACTGTAATGTATCCCATACAGCAAGTGCTTTAGGTTGGGTTTAGCACTGACCACCAAATCTAAGCTTATTCTGGGCCATGTCTAATAAACAGTTGGTTGTCTCCGTAGGTCCATGGTGCTGAACCGCCTGCGTCCAGCCATCACTGGAGGTGGGAAAGCCCCATCTGGTTCCCCTCGGTGGCGCAACAAAGGCTACCGCTGTATAGGAGGGGTTCTCTACAAGGTGTCTGCCAACAAGCTCTCCAAGACCTCCAGCCGGCCCAATGATGGCAGCAGGGCCCTGCTTCGCACAGGTGAGATGGAGTGCTGGAGACTCTGTGGATGAGCACTGAGTGTCAGTGTGTCTCACTTTCTCTGGGCTCAGCTGTGGGCATAGCCATATAAGGGGACAAGACCAGGGTCCTGGAACTTAGAGAGCTGAGAGAGGGAATGCACCCAGAGGACTGGATGGGCACAGGGCTTTAGGAGCTATCCCTTGGGAAACTGAAGGGGCAGCCAGAGTGGGGGCGGTGTCCCCTGGGAGTCTGAGTGGCGCTGGCCTCTTGCTTGGCTGAGCAGCCAGATTTTCTGTGAGAGACCATACAGGAGCACCTGTGTTTTGCTCTTGGACAAAGGATGAGCCAGGTATGGTAAACATGCCTGGCTGAGCGAACACCTGGGGCCACGGCACCCCTAATCACATTGGTGATGCTTCACCAACTGTATCTGGAGGCAGACATCACCACTGCTGCAAGCCCCTGCAGCCTGGGGACAGGCTGAGGAGAAAGAAATGCTTTGGATCTGCTTGTTGTACAATTAACTAGAAAAGTATTTTGGTTTCAGTCCAATCTTATCCTCTTCTTTGCCCATCAAAAAGCATGGCAAGATTATGGGTTGCTGTGGAATTCAGAGCTGTGCCCAGCTGTGCCCAGCAGCCTTATTCACTCACCAGAGGGGCTGGAAGGAGAAGAAATCAACCAGGGAGAAGGCAGTGCCAAGGGCAGTCCTGGGTTCATGAAGATACAGGGAATATCTCATTTGGGACAGCCAGTTCTTCTGTGTCCCTGCCAGGCTGTGCTTGAGAGCTGTGCCTCAGGTCCAGAGCGTCCAGGTGCTGTTCTTTGGACAAGATGCACAGGGAACACAGCTCCTGACATTTATTCCTTTAGGGTGGGAGAGCCTGGTAAGCTCATTTAAGAACTGTGGGAATAGCCTGGGCTCCTGCCCTGACTCTTACATGCCCTTGTGTCTCCGCGTCCCCATCAGTAGCCACTGTAGTGTTCCTTGTTCCTGTGCTTTTGCTCTGTCTCATATTCCAAACACTGGCGCATACTCCAGGCTTCTCAGCACCGAGGCTTGGGATTAGGACTGAACCTTGGGCTTGGAAATAAACCCTCTCATCTCCCTACACTGACCACCATTACCTAATGACTGCCACTTGGTCCTGTCCTCAGGTACAAGGACTAGCCGTCTTGTGCTGAGTCCTGGTTTACACTGTGTTTGGCTGCATGGACCTAGGGCATGGGGCTACACCAGCCACCTGAGCTTCTTGTATCCCTCTTATCTGGGAGAGGTAGAGATGAGAGGTGTAAATTCTGCCAGGGCAGGCAGTGGTGTTGGACTTGGCCTCTCATAGTCCTTCACTAGGAGATGATGGGCTCTAAGCTACAAAGAGGGCTGGGCTGCTTCCCTGTCCCTTCTCAATGGGAAGCTGTGTCTGTTCCTGTGATCCAGGAACCAAGTGCCGAGTTCTGTAGACTCTGCCTTCTGGCTCCCATATACACACAGCTTCCTCATCACCGTGATATGAACAGTCTGCCCCCCTTACTCTGGGCCTGGCTCTTTTGCCCCCCTTTCTTGGCTATAGACCCAACTAAGAAGGAATTTCTTCTCCCATAAGTCCTTGCAGCCTTGTTTCCCAGTGCTCTGGCAGCCACCTGGAGCCTGTCTTCACTTAGCCAGCTGTCTAAGGAAACATGTGAGGAGAGCAGGGTGGGAGTCCCGGGGGCCTCCCTACCACTGCTTCTACCCCTGTCCTGGCTCTTGCCAAGGCTTCAGTCCTCTGCCAGTCAGGACTGTCATTGTCCCTGACCTACCTATCAGCCACTCTCGGACCTTTCTGGGGCTTGCCCTTTCTCTCCTTGGGATGGGATGTGGGGCATGTTGAAAGACACAGGCTGGCAAGACCACACCCTTCCTTCTGAGCCAGGGGAGATGACCAGTGAGCTGGATAGCACCTGCTGCCTGGACACCCCACATGACCCCCACCCCACAGTGAGGAAGGTGGATTGCTCCCCACGGTGCACTACCGCTGACTGGCCCACTTACGCTGGTCATAATTAAAGAAATAAATTTCCTTCTCTAGTGTCAGCAAGCCTTTGACTTCACAGGAGGGATGGGGCACCAGCTCCTCCTCTGGCCACCCCTCCAGGCCCTCAAGGATGGAGTCAGCATTAGCCGTGGCTTTCTTGGCTTTCTGAAGTTCAGCCCACTCTCCCAAATCTACTTGCTATTCAGATGGCCCAGTTCCTTCACCCTTGCCCTGAACTTTTGCCTGGGACCTGTGTCCTTGGTTGGCTGGACTTGCTGAAAGCACAAAGAGCCTGACGGTCCCTTCAGTGAGGGACAGAAGTCTCAGACCACAGGGCTAGCCCTGGCTTCTTGAGGGCCTCCTGGCCGAAGTGAAACAGATGTGATCAGTAGTTCTCTGCTGCTGACTAGCCACCTGTATGTTCTTGGGCAAGGGAGGTCTCCGCAGCTCTTTCTTTGGTTTGGTTTTTGACACAGGGTCCTTCTGTTATGTAGATCTGGCTGTCCTGGAACTCGCTCTGTAGACCAGGCTGTCCTCAAACTCACAGAGATCCACCTGCCTCTGCTCCTGAGTGCTGGGATTAAAGGCGTGCACCACCACACCTGGCCCCCTGTGACTAATGATTTGTGCCCTGCCTTCCCCTCCCTGGGTACCAGGAGGTCACATTAGAGGGGCATGCAGGGAAGCCTTGTCAGCTGCACTCTAAGGGTGCAGAGCTACCAGGTCATGGAGACACAACTTAGTGCTGTTCCTCTCTGTGACTTCCTCTACCATTTTGGTTTTCTTTCCAAGATTGCAGCTCTAGGTGCCTTTGTTGAATGTGCCCTGCCTGGACCTGGCAGGCTCTCAGCTGAGTACACCTGAGCTTTAGGAAGCCCTTGCTCCAGCCTCCTGGGAGCAGCTAGACAGCTCAGCAATGGAACTGGGGACAGATACCTGAGCTCAGCCCCTTGTTTGCCTGGTGGGCTCTGCCAGAATGATAGCCAAGTGCTGAGGAGGCTTTGACCTCTCTGAAAGATGAGCTCCCTTTGAGGACCAGGGAACAGACAGGACACTGAGCAAGGGTGGAGCTGCACGGAGCCAGTATTTATTTTGGGAAACTCCAGGAAGTGAACGTGCTCCAGAGTGCACAGTAGAAGCAGCACCTTATGCTCCCAGGTCAGGGTGTGCTGGAGCTTTTTGCACCTCTGGTTGCTTCTTTTCAAGCCAGCTACTTTATGTGCATTTTTAACACTGCAAAGCATTTGGAAGGTGCCTCCCATCCTTGTCAAAACTCCCACCGTGAGCCCCACGCTGATGTGTTTTTAAAAGCAGAAAGTGGAAAGATGAGAAAACTGCTCCCTACCAGGTCCTGACAGGTGGCACGTGATGCCCACGTGTCTCTGGCTGGGAGCAGATGGTGCCAGTGTCACCAGCAGGCTGGGCGACAGCCCGGGAACCGGTGCTCATTGACAGACTATCACATTGCACGTCACTGGTTACGAAGACTGGCAGGTGTGAGTGTGTGTCTGTGCCACCTGGACAGTACTCCACTGCCACCCTAAGGACAGGTGTCCTCGCTAGAAATAGAGCCACCCTAGGTTCTTCCTTGCTTCTCCACACCCTGAGACCCTTGCCCCACCCTTCCTTTCCCTTAGAGCTTCCTCCTCAGGCCCTGCAGTCCTTCCTGGGCTCTCAGCTCCCTGTCCCTACCTTGAGGCCTCATTCATGCCTCAACTGCCTGAGCCTGCGTAGCTGTGCAGTAGAGTCCCGCTTCCTGCTGGGACTGATGGATGCCCTTTTTAAACTCAAGGGCACTGAGGTGAAGTGTAGGGCAGCCTCTGACCAGAGAGCCCCACAGAACTGCAGGAGGGTAACGTCTGCCCTCACAGCTCCTTTAACAGACTCCTCAGGGACTTCCTAGCAGCAGACAGGGTTCCCTAGCAGGCCTGGTCTTGCCTTGGGCCCAAAGTCACTAAGGTACCAAGGTTCAACCCTTGGTACCCCTGTCCAGGGAAGATTTTAAAAGGGTGTGGGGGGCTCTCAGGGCCGAGTAGCTTACAGAGTGCCCAGGGGAGAGGGTCTGAGTTTCCAAGCAGTGAGGCATGAAGGGCTGCTGCGGGTCTGGAGCCAGGAGTGAGGAGTGCTGCTCTGGAGCAGATCACGGGTGCTCTGATCATAATAGAGCCTGGCCGTGTGGGTTCAGGCACTTAGAACATCCCCCTTTAAAACCTAGATGGCTTTGTCATCACCTCAGGTCCTCAGAACTTCTGAGTGATGTCACACTTGTGCCTCTTATGCTGTATTCATTTCAGCAGCTGCTCGGTAGGAAACCGGATCTGCTCTGGGAAGGGTCATGTGTGTATTTGAGGAACCAGGGGAAGCCATCCTGAGCAGGCCCTGCCCTGCCTGCCCTGTAATCCTGGGGTTGGCCTCTATCTTTAAAAGGCAGGCAAAGCTGTGTGGTGAGCCTGGGCCTCCCCCACGTGGAAGCCGTGAGGTTCTCAGGGAGCCCCGTTCCCCTCCCATTGTCTTCATGCCGCATTGGTCACCTCAGAAAGGCCAGTTGGATTTTGATGTTTGGGAGTTTGAGGACTATGAAAGGGAAGGAGCCTCCCAACTTTTAAGTAACAAGCTCCAGTTGGACCCAGACACCCTGTCTGCTGCTCTGTGCAGGGCTGCAAGTCACATTTCCAGCTGTGCCAACACATTCATTTTCCCCTCCTCCTCCTCCTCCTCCTCCTCCTCCTCCTCCTCCTCCTCCCCCTTCCTCCTCCTCCTCCCTCTTACTCCTCCTCCTCCCTCCTCCCCCTTCCTCCTCCTCCTCCCCTTCCTCCTCCTCCTCCTCCCCCTTCCTCCTCTTCTCTCCTCCTCTTCCTTCTTCCACCCTCCTCCCTTCATCCTTCCCTCTTTTCCCTCCCCCTTCCTTCTCCCTCTCTCCCCCTCCTTCCCCTCCTCCTCCCCATCCTCCTCCTCTCCCTCCCTCTCCTTCCAGCATCCTCCCCCACCCTCCCCTCTTTTCCCTCCTCTCCTCCCCTCTTTGTTCTCTTCCCCTTCTCCCCCTCCCCATCTCCCCCCACTCCTCCTCCCTCCTCTTTCTTTTTTAACAATCCTTTAAGTCTAAGAAGGCAATCTCTCTCTTATACAGCCAGGCCCATTTTCTCTACCCTGGTTTGAGTAGCCCCCTCTGTTTCCTTCCCAGGCTCTACAAAGTTAGATGCCATCACCCTTTGCCGTTTGCATGATGGCCAGGGACAGAGCCTAGAGACATGTCAATGGGCCAATCACTACCTCAGCCCAAAGACCTGCCCCATGAGCCAACTGGGCACTGAGGAGCCAAAAACTGGGAAGGCAGTAGGGAGCCAGGAGGCACCAAGTCGGTCTTAGGGAGCCTGGCTGGTTGGAGACATCGGGGCTAGCGGGCTCTTCTAGGCCTTGACCCTGGCATGCTGGATCCAAGGCTGCCCGCCCTCAGGATAACCCAGACACAGGACCCAGCAGTGCCCCGCTCTTGATGCTGTGTCCCCATAGGGCTCCTGGAAGAAGCATCTATGCCTGAGCTAAGTTTGAGGGGACTTGGCCTAGATGGTTTGGCAGGAGGGAGGTGTGAGTCATCCAGGGAAGGGTAGGTAAGGGGTACAGTTGGGCTGTGGCCTGATGTGACCTGTTCCTTCTCCTGTAGGACGACTGGACCCTGCCACCAGCTGCAGTCGTTCCTTGGCCAGGTGCGTCCCTTGAGGCTGGGAAGGTAGGGGCTCCCTGCTCCCTCTTGGGCTCACAAACCTCTCTCTGTGTGCAGCCGGGCCGTCCAGCGAAGCCTGGCCATCATCCGGCAGGCGAAGCAGAAGAAAGAGAAGAAAAGAGAGTACTGTATGTACTACAACCGCTTTGGCAAATGTAACCGTGGCGAGCGCTGCCCTTACATCCATGACCCTGAGAAGGTGGCCGTGTGCACCAGGTGCCCTGCCCAGCCTTACTGACAACTTGGGGGGTTAGTGGCAAAACCTGGCACCAGCCCTCCCCAAACCTTCCTATCCCATGCTGCAGATTTGTCCGAGGTACATGCAAGAAGACAGATGGGTCCTGCCCTTTCTCTCACCATGTGTCCAAGGAGAAGGTGAGTACTGTGCGGTCAGCAGGCCTGCTCTTCCAGACATTCCTGGGTGCCATCCAGCCTCCAGACAGATCGGACTGCATAGTTTTCCTCGGTCTTAAGTTAGCAGCTCCCGCTTCCAGTGTCCACAAGCTCACGTAGTCCTCCAGCTCACCCCTTCACTCCCATGGCCGGCCGCGTGCTGTGCCTGCCCCTTCCTCCTGCTGGAAGAAGCACCAAACCTGGGGTCCCCAAACATAGCACATGTGAGAGTCTCCTTCTCCTGTCACCATCGCCCCAGGTCCTATAATGGTGCCAGGCTACTTCTCACCTCCACTCCAGGAACAGGGGAGGGAAGCCTCCTAGGTGCTCCTGTAGTATGAGGAGGCCAGGGTCTTCTCTGTCTCCTGTCCCAAGACTGCCATGGGTGGGAGTAGTGGTCAGGAGAGCCATGGCAGCACAGCCAAGATTGCAGTGCCCAAGTGTGCCCAGCCTGGAAGGATGGAGAGCACTGCAGTCAGGGCCTCACCTGGGCCCGCTGACCTCTGAGAAGACGGCCATGAGTGTGTGGAAGGGCCGGGGCCAAGGCCGCAGTGCAGAGGAGGCGGGTGGGTGAGGCCTGCTGCTGCTGCTCCGACAGCTTTTCCCCTTGAGAAGCTTGGAGAGAATCAGCATTTTTCTCCCTAATCGAGCTTCGAAACTCTGTCGTGAGCAATTTGGAAATTCACGTCGAGTTTCAGGTTCATTAAGCGCCAGCTCCAAAGCCCGTGCGCACTCCAAGCTGTCTAATGTGTGGGCCGCACCAGCGCCCTGAATTAATGTTATTGTTATTTGTGTGGACGTGGCGGGGTGCAAACAAGGTTAATTGAAATGAGAACGCAGTTTCCTCTTGGTAACGGCCCCGCTCTGACAGCCAGGAGGAGCTCTGTTTGGTGCAAGAGTTGGCTTTATTATCCCTTTTTATTAGAGCTAATTTGGGCTCTATATCAAAAACCACATTAAGGGAATTGTCTACAGCTTCACCACCGCCAGCCCAAACAGGGCCCCCAGCCCCTCTCCCCTCTGTGGCTGCAGTTAAAAGACAATTAAAAATAAACTCTTGCTCAGTAAATCACCCTTTGTTTCTTTGATTTCCCCTCTTCTCTCTACTCCAGGGCTGCTGCCCCAGCCTCTTCCTCCTTGGCCTCCCTCAGACAGGTTCCTGCCTTCCCCTCTCCCACTTTGCCCCAGAAAAGTGACTTTTTAAAGCCCGTGGATTCCTTGGGTCAGGAAAGTACTCCTCAGAGCCACTGCTAGTCCAAGTGTGGGACATGTGTCAGCATCCCAGATACGCATTTTGAGATATGAGTGACCTCCTGGGGCTGAGGAGGATGTGCTGGGTGAGGACAGTGACAATGCCCATTCTCCAAACAGTCCAGAAAGGGCTGGTGATTGGCCCATGGAAGGGGAAGGAGCAAAGTTGCCTAGAAAATTCAGAGGTAGCCTCTTCCTTGGATGGTCTCAATCCGGGTCCCGTTGCCCATCGTCCCCTCCAGGCCCACATGGTGGTAACAAGTAGTGGTTATAGCCAGCAGTCATCAGGGCTGTTGCAGCTCTCTGCTAAGAAAGGAACAGGGTATATATCTAGCTCCGGGGCTGAGCTGCTTGCCCAGGCCTGTCCACCCACAGCTGCCAGGGTGGGTCCAGACTTTCTGCTGCAGGACCCAATTTACTGATGGGCTAGACCTTGGTGCTACCATGTGGCCAGTGCCTGACCTGGTGTCCTAGATGTCCAGCTCCAAGTCTGCCCCACCTAGATAGTAGAGCTATGTCCCAGGACTCCCAGGATACACCAGGCCATGGGTTGGTGGTTAGGAGCCCTGTGTACTGTGTTCCTGGGTAGGGAGTAGCACACTAGGAAAAGTCACTGCTGCCGACTGCCCAGCTCCATATCTTCATCTGGGAGAGTTAGAACAGATAAGGAAGCAGGGGTTGGATATGGGAAGATGACTCCCTGGACCCCAGCTGCTGCTGGCTGGCTTTGTGTGTTCATTCTTGGTGGGGGTTTTGTTTGGTTGGTTTGGGTTTTGTTTGTTTTTCCCCTGGAATCTCTCCATACAGCCCTGGCTAATCTTGAGCTTACTATGTAGACCAACCAAGCTGGAACTCACCAAGATTCACCTGTCTCTGCCTCCCAAGTGTTGAGTTTAAAGGTGTACACCATTTACAACCCAGCTTTATGTCCATTTCTCCCTCCCACCAGGAGGACCATGGTGAGGGTCTCCAGGAAGGATCTGAGTGGCTGTTGTCCAGCCGTGGGACCCTCTCGGGCCTGCAAGTCCTGGTGTTTTTACTTGTAAAGTGGATGTGGTGCAAAGGTACAGACTTTTGGGCCCTGACCTTTCTCCCCTCCCACAGATGCCTGTGTGCTCCTACTTTCTGAAGGGGATCTGCAGCAACACCAACTGTCCCTACAGCCACGTGTATGTGTCCCGCAAGGCTGAAGTCTGCAGTGACTTCCTCAAAGGCTATTGCCCGCTGGGTGCAAAGGTGAGGGGCTCGGGCGGGCACGGGACAGGCTGGTAAGTAGTCTTCAGGACTCCGCATTGACGTCGGGAGTCTCACACAGCCTTAAGGTGGTCACTGTAATTCTGCCCATCTTGCAGATGGCTCAAATGGCAGCAACTTGGCCAGGGTCCAGCAGGGCAGCTAGCACCCCAGGTCCTCATGCAAGGGCAGCAAGGGGTTTATAGTAGAGCCTACCCAAAAATGGAAGGGGGCCGGGCGGTGGTGGCGCACGCCTTTAATCCCAGCACTCGGGAGGCAGAGCCAGGTGGATCTCTGTGAGTTCGAGGCCAGCCTGGGCTACCAAGTGAGTTCCAGGAAAAGGCACAAAGCTACACAGAGAAACCCTGTCTCGAAAAACAAAACAAAAAAAAAAAAAAAAAAAAAAAAAACAAAAATGGAAGGGATAAAGTGGCTGAGATAGTGAAACCCAGGGAGATTGCTGTGGGAAGGCCAGTAGTGACTGAAAGAGATGTCAGAGGTTGGGAGTTCTACAGGACCGAAGGAGCTGTGTGAGCTGTGTGGCTGCCTGCTTCCCTGAGATGCTGGGGAGATGTGTGTGTGTGTGTGTGTGTGTGTGTGTGTGTGTGTGTGTGTGTGTTATATATATATATATATATCTCACTTCCATCTCACCCATGGTGGAGGGCTGCTGGTAAGGGTGACCTAGGGCTGCATCCCATATCCTAGTGGAGGTACCCAGTGTGGAGTTAGGGTTGGGAAATCCCTGAGTAACTAGCATGCTGCCTCTTCCTAGATGTCCAGGACTACCTGTCTGGTTGCCAGGCAGCTCAGTCCTACCTGTTGACTTTTATGAGAAACTCCCCATAGCTGAGCTAGCATGATCTTACCAACTGCACAGCTACAGGAGAGCCCTGGCGATCTAGTCTTCTTCTCCAAGCCTCCCGTACCTGAGCTCCTCATGCTGGGGTTCTGTGCCGGAGGTGGGCCGAAGCATGGCTAGGGGCTCTTGGCGAGGGCCCTTTAGTCCCTGGTATGTAGTGAAAAGCTGTGACACACAACTCAGGCCCGTGGAAAGCCCCTTTGTTGTCTTTCCTGTCTGTGGGTCTCCCCGCTCACTCCCAGCCTTCTAGTGAAGTGAAATCAAGGCCAACGGGCAGTGTGGGCTCTGTCAGTGCCAGGCCAGCCCCTGTCCCAAGAACCCTTCCGAGCTTCACATCACAGGGGCACCAGAAGCACAGTGTATGTGCCCCATTCTCCCTGGGCACAGCCCTCTAAAGCTGCCCGAGCTTCCTGATACTTTCTGTCTTTTATCCTGTCCACCCACCAAAGTGGCTCGAGTCTTCCTTCCAGAGGACACAAGTGGTGACTTCCTTGAGCCTACTGATGCTTCTGTATTGCTCCTGACAGCGTGAGCTTGACGGGAGCTGTCGGGTCACCTTGAAGGGCACTGATCCCTGGCAAGGAAGCCCTTCCGGGGAGGTGGGGACTGGCAGGCCTTGGCAGGGGCACTTCTAGGCGCTGGCCCAGGTGAGGGGCAGGACCCCATGGAGGCTGTAGCTGATTATTGTAAAATATTCCAATTTAAATGAAGATATCAGAGCGATATTTAAGTCCTGCTTCTATTAGTGGAAGTGCTTACTGCGTCCCTTTCTGCGTGTCAGCGCTGCGTCCCTGCCGCATGATGGATAGCAGCTTGTAATTATATATGGGGGAAAGCGCTGAGCAGGCCGGATCCACGGGAGGGGAGGTAGCAGCCTGGGCCTGTGAGGGTTAATTTTATTCTCTAAATAATATAAAAAGTGCTGAGTCGTCACCTTGCGCCTGAAGTAGAAGTCCTCAAATGGGCCCTAGAGAGTTTATAATATTCCACTGAATCAAGTGAAACTGTTAACCTTGCTTCATAAAGCCAGGGCTTGTTAAAGAGGTGCGTTCCCTTTCCTTTTGAATAATTTAGGCTAGGAGTAAGTCTCTGCTCCTTCCCTTTCTGGGGGCCATGGGGCTGCTCCAGGTCTTACCACTCGGGGTAGCCTCTGCCAGCTGGCAGACCAGCTCTCCTGGACCTGAGGACAGATTGGTGACCGCAAGCTGGTGACTCTTTTGTAGAATGCCTCTCACTGTCAGGGTCTGGTGCATCCTCACGCTAGAGTAGAAAGTGGCAAGTGTGTCACTGTGTCACTTCCTCCCACTCCTGGTTGTGACCTAGGGCACACTTTGATCACTTGACGGATGCGATGCCAGCTTTGGGGCAGCATGTATCTCCTTAGATCATGAGTATTCTGTGTAACGTGCCCCTGGGCGCAGAGCTGGCGAATCTGTTCTCTGTATATGTATACCTGTGCATTTTGGGTGTGCGTGTGCATGTGTGTGCCTTTGGGCACCATCCGTTTGTGTGTAGGTGCATGTGTATGGAGATTGTGTGTGTGCATGTGTCCCAGCTTTTTCTCCCTCTCTGCTGAACTCTCTCACAGCTCTCCACTCTAGCCAGTGCCTCCTGCACTGTCGCCTCCTGCATATGCTTAGGCCTGTCCAGGACCCCTGGCTGCAGGTTTCAGCGCTGTACTAATCCATCCCCTGACCCTCTTGGCTACTGAAGCACCCCAAGTCCTCCCAGAGCATCTTTGGTTTTCCTGCCCATTGCCACATATTACCTGTGCCTTGTGAGGGGCTGTCCTTCAATCAGCCCAAATCTTTATTTTGGGGTGCAACCCTTCTATGTTCCCCATAATTTGTGAGTCTGTTGAAGGGCCTATCTTCATCCGTGATCACAGAGAGCTCCCATATTTGGTATTGCTGACTCCATTAGTTGTGGGTAAGGGTCAGACTCCAGTCCAGCCTGCCCTGCCACTTGTAGCCATGACCCACACAGGTCTTAACCACTAGGGATGCTTCTTTGTCTAGAGATGGGGCCTCTGCCTCCCACATGGGGCTGTGATGGTAAAAAGAGCCACGTGATGACCGTCTTGTGCAGGCTGCCGTGTACTCTCTGGACTCCATTGTTGATTTGCTCGTACGTGGTGTGCCTTTATGTAGTGAGTATATTTCTCAAGTGAAATCCTAATCTGTCCTCTTGCCCTCTGAATGTGGAGGCTTTAGAGGAAGTAATGGATTCATTGAGACGTAACTCACAAAGCACTAAGTTTTAGTGTCACAGCTTTTGGTATATTATTTTTTGTTTCTTTTCGGTGCTTGGGACCGAGCCTAGGGCTTCATGCACACTAGGCAAATACCCCAGCATAGAAATAAGTCCTCGTTGCTCATGTTTTGTTTGTTTAGTTTGGTTTGGTTTGGTTTTTTAATTATGGCATGAAATGAAAAAGAAACGTTGTGATCCAGAGCTGGGATGTGACTCCATGGTAAAGCGCCTGCCTACCATCAGCAAGGCCTTGAGCGTGAATCCCAGAGCTGTGGAGCAGATCTGTGGCATACCGTGTGTAGCGGTGCTCGTTATCCTAGCCATTCTCTTTTTGTTTTTGTTTTTGTTTTCGAGACAGGGTTTCTCTGTGTAGCTTTGCGCCTTTCCTGGGACTCACTTGGTAGCCCAGGCTGGCCTCGAACTCACAGAGATCCACCTGGCTCTGCCTCCCGAGTGCTGGGATTAAAGGCGTGCGCCACCACCGCCCGGCCATCCTAGCCATTCTTAAGGCAACAACCCTGTCTTTAATTCAGTTTACAGTACTGAGCCAGGGCACACACCTGTAATCCCAGCACTTGGGATGCAGAGGTAGGAGGATCAGTGCAAGTTTATGTTCAGTCTGATCTACATCCCAAGTACTAGGCCAGCTAGGGTCACACAGCAAGACCTGTCTCAAAAGTAACTACATAGTCACAGTAATCTGCAGTTACCACCACTGTGAAATATTTTCAAAGCTTTTTCAGCATCCCAAACTGAAATACTACAAGTACGTTAAACAGCAGCTGTCCTTTCCTCCCTGTCCCAAACCTGGCAGCCTTGTCTAGGCATTTCACATGATAAAATCAGCGTTTGTTCCTCTGTGTCTGGCATCTCGGTTCTTTTTCTCAGCATAGTGTTTTCAGGGTTCATGTCACAACATATATAAGAACTTCATTCCTTTTTATGGCCATATAATATTCCATCACATGCATGCAGGCATTCTGTCCATCCCTGCATGTCTGTAAATAGACATGGCTTAGTGCCACCTTTTGGCTGCTGTGAAGGATGCTAGAACACTGGCATACAAGTATCTGCTTTTACTTCCTTGCTGGATCATATGTCAATCCTATATTTGTCTTTTTGTAAAGCTGCCAAACTGTGTTCCATGGTAACTGGACGACTTCACATTTCCATAAACAGGGAATCCTCCCCACCGCATGTTGTGAACTCCTTTGTTAACGCTGATAACAATTTTGTATGGCTTCCTTGGCATTTTTAAACATAAGATCTGTCATCTGAAGACAGACAAAATGTTACTGCTCCATTTCAATCTGAAGGCTTTTTGTTTCTTCTCCTCGCCTAGTTGTTGTGGCTGGAAAGTCAATACTGTGTGAATAAAGTGGCAAAAGTGAACATCCCCCCTCTAGTTTTCCATCACTGAACATGATGCAGCCTTAGGCTTCGTATGAAGTGTGGTGTTGTAGTTTCAAGGTAATGCTGACCTTATGGGAGAAGTTTAGAAATATGTCCTTCTTTCCGGTTATGAACGGTTGAAAAAACTCAGGGCTAATTCTTTGTTGAGTGGTGTAGTAGAACTCAGCAGCAGTGGAGCCTGCAGTCTGAGGCTCTTTCTGGAGGGGTCTTTTTACTCAGTACTCTGGGGTAGAAAGTGAGTTTTCTGGAAGTGTGTTTGGCTAGAAGTTCTATCATCTCATTGCTCTTTGCACAGAACAGCTGTTTCATTGATCTTTCTCTGTTGGTGTTTTTCCCTTTTCAAATTCATTGTTTTCTGTTCTTTTTATTACTTGTTTCTGCTTGCTTGGCATTTATTTTGCCCCTTTCCTCTGGGTTCCTGAAGTGGGAGCTTAGAGTACCGTGAAGTTCCCCTTTTTCTGAGCATGTTTGCTTAGCTGTGTCCCCAGCATTGTGGTGCTGTGCTCTCCCTCAGGGCCTCATGTCTCTCCAGCTGCTGCTTTCTGACCAGGGCTTATCCAGAAGTGCTGTTCAGTTTCCAGGAATCTGGAAATGTTTCTTGTTGTCTTTCTGACCTTGATTTCATCCCCTCATAGTAAAGAATATACTCTGTATAATTTTAGTATTTCTCTGCTCCCGTCCCCATCCAGCTTGGACTCAAACCCATGCTAGGCAAATGCTCTACACTAAGCTACATTTATTTCATCCCCAGCTATTTCAGTTTCTAATGGCCTGTTTGGTTTTTTTGTTTGTTTGTTTTTGTTTTGGGTTTTTCAAGACAGGGTTTCCATGTATAGACCAGGCTGACCTGGAACTCAGAGATCTGCCTGCCTCTGCCTCCTGAGTGCTGGGATTAAAGGTGTGCGCCACCACCGCCTGGCTCTTTGGACCTGTTTTGTGCCTCCGAGGGTTGTCTGTCTTGGGTATTTTCTACAGGATGGGAGAGCGCAAACACCAAGACCCAGCTTTCCTTCCTAGCTGCTGTTTTCTCACCAAAATCTGTGGCTTGTTGCTGACCTTCAGTTGGAAACAGCTTGCATTTATACCTGTAAACGCAGCCACATTGTCATTTCTGTCAAGGCTTTAAACTGCGGTTTGTTTGTTTGTTTGTGACAAAATCTCACTACGTAGCAAGGCTAAACTCAAACTTCCTATCTATTTGTTTCCCAGGGGTTAGACCACAGCCTGTCCCCAGCTGTGCTTGAAAACATATCGGACCACAAATGCCAGTTTTGTATTGTTATGTGAGAACATTAGACCTCAACAAACATCACTGTGTAGGGAAAAAGGAGGTGCTGTGGTGCCCTGAAAAATGTTTTCTTTTGTTGGATAAAACATTCTGTGATTCCATAATCGATTTTGCTATTGAAAGATTTTTAAAATTTTTCCTTTATTATTATTGTATGCATATATATGTATGAGCATATATTATGTGTGTACATATGTATGTGTGTATACATATACACATATATACACACAAGATGTGGAGGGGGTATGCGCATGCTGTGGTGCATGTGTGCAAGCTAGAGGACAGCTCTGGAGGCAGTTCTCTTTCCACAGTCACATTGGTGCCAGGAACTGGAGCTAAGTAGCCAGGCTTGTGCCATCAACGCCTTCACCCACTCAACTATCTTGCTGGTCCTAAAGATGTTTTTGAGCTCTGTATTGTATCCTTTCGGAGTTTTTGTCTAGCTTTCTCTTTTCTTTTTCTTTCTTTCCTTTTTTTTCTTTGAGACTCAATATGTAGCTAAGGATGATCTTGAACATTTCGTCTTCCTGCCTTTATATCCAGAGAGCTAGCTGGGATTACAGGTGTGTGCCACCCTGCCTTGAGTTATGTGGCTTGGGGACCAAAACCCTTGGGCTTCATGCATAGTAGGCAAGCATTCTGCCAGTTGGGCTATATCCTTAGCTCCTAGGCATCAAGTTTTCATGAGTCTGTTTATCTCTCCTTAATGTCAGTAAGTTTTTTTGTGGTTGTTGTATATATACACTTATGCATGTGCATATGTGCGTAAAGGCCAGAGATTGACATCAGATGTCTTCCTTAGTTGCTCTTCTCCTTAATTTTTGAGACGGGGCCTTTGACTGGCCATATTGGGAAGCCCTGGGGATCCTCCTGTCCCTCTCTTCCTATGACTGAGATTACAAGCTTGCTGCTGTACCTTCCTTTTTACCGAACTTCCCAGGGTCTTCGTGCTCGTGCAGCAAGCCCTTTACCCGATGAGCCATCCCTGCCCCCACATAGCTCTTCTGTAGGGCCGCAGAGGTGGCTCTTGAGGAGGACCTGGGCTTGATTCCCAGCATCCACATGTTGGTTCTTAGTCATTTGTAACTCCAGTTTCAGGGAATCTGATGCTGTCTTTTGACCTCTGCAGGTACTAGGTACACATATGGTACACATACATACATGTAGGCAAAACACTAATATACATAAAATAAAATAATTTTTTTACGAAAAAGTTCTTTTGTTTGGTACATACGCATTTTAGGTTTTACTTTATTAGGTTGGGTTTGTTGAGACAGGGTGTCTTTGTTGGTCTAGAACTCACTATTTAGAGGAGGCTAGTCTCTAACTTGTGACAGTTCTGCTCCTGCTTTCCAGTGTGTGATTACAGGCAAGTGCAAGCATGCCAGGTGGGGCTTCTTCCTCTTGACGGCATCACCTCATATAAGGCCTCTGGCTCTGTCTTCTCTGCTCTGCTGCCTCCTTTTCAGATTGAGTTATGGCCATTCCTTTCTTCAATGGATCAACTCTATGATCTCGCCTTTTTCTGTATGTGTGTTTGTGTGATATTGAAATTTTATTTGTTTTTATTGTATGTGCCTTGAGTATTTTGCCTCTATGTATGTCTGTGCATCACTTGTATGCATGCAGTATCCTTGGAGGCCAGAACAGGGCATTGGATCCCCTGTAACTGTAGTTACAGATCGTTGTAAGTTGTCATTTGAGTGTAGCCAGTGCTCTTAACCTCTGAGTCACCTCTCCGACCCTCCACCCCACGTATTTTTTTTTCATTATATTTTTAATCATGTATACTTGTGTGTCTCTGTGTGTGGGTGTGTGCACATGAATGCAGGTGTACATGGAGGCCAGAGGCATCAGATCTGTTTGTAAGTTGTGAGCCATTTAACATGGGCACAGGAACAGAACTCTGGTCTTCTGGAAGAGCAGCACATACTCCAAATCACTGAGCCATCTCTTCAGGCACACTTTCTGGAAGTTTGTTTTTTTGTTTTTTTTTTTTGCTTGTTTATAAAGATTTATTTGTAGCTGGTCAGTGGTGGCACACACCTTTAATCCCAATACTTAGGAGGCAGAGACAGGCAGATCTCTGTGAGTTCAATGTCAGCCTAGTCTACAGAGTGAGTCCCAAGGATAGCCAGGGCTGTTACACAGAGAAACTCTGCCTCAAAAATCAAAAAAAATTATTTATTTTTATTTTATGTGTGAGTATTTTGCTTGTGTGTATTCTGTGCACCACATGTGTGCCTGGTGGCTGCTGAGGCCAGAAGAGGGCATTTGAGTCCTGGAACTGGAGTTAGGTGGTTGTGATCCTCCATGTGGGTTCTGTGAACCAAACCCAGGTCTTCTGCAAGAGCAGCCAGTGCCTTTAACCTCTGAGACATCTCAAATGAAGCTGGAAAGAGAGAGAAGATGAATGGGAACAGCCCTGTCTCGGGCATCAGTGAGCCACAGTGATGAACCAGAGCTCAGTGAACACTGTAGGGAAAGAGAAACGTGTGGTGGCCATCTCAGGAGCAACGTGTTTGTTCTTACTGTTGCAGTCTCAGTTTTTTACATCTTTTATTTAGTAGTCTGTATATGTGTACACACACACACGTGCCTGTATGCATATTTGCCAGAGCATGCAAGTGGAGGTCTGGGGACAACCTGCTGGACTTGGTTCTCTTTCCTTCCGCATGTGGGTCATGGAGATCGAACTAAGACCTCAGAGTTGGTGGTAGCTGCCTGAGCTGGTGAGTCATTTCACTGGCCCAGGTTCTTCTCACTGCGTAGCCTTGGCTGTCCTGGAACTCAACTATGTAGACCAGGCTAGCCTCAAACTTGAAAAGATCCAGTTGTCTCTGCCTCCTGAGTCCTGGGATTAAAAGTGTGGGCCATCATGCCAGGTCTAGGAGGTTCTTTATAGTAAGAATATGTTCTTTGCCATCACGAATTTGCCTAATTTCAACTTTGAATTAAGGTTGGATTTTATTAAATAATTCATTTCTGTGGAGGTGATCTAAAACTTTGTCCTCTTAGTTAGCCTTGTAATATACTAATTTCTGTTTATCAATCTTATTTTTTCTTAATTTTTATAAACCATTTATTTGTATATTTGTGGATATGTGGATGAGTGCACCATGTGCATGCAGGTGCCTTCAGAGGCCAGAAGAGGGCATTAGATACCCTAGAACCTAGTTAGGGTTAGTTGTGACTTGATTGACATGAGTTCTGGGAACTGAAGCTGGGTCCTCTCAGTGTTAGCCAGCAAGCCATCTCTCCCACCCCGGCTGTCCTGGAACTCACTCTGTAGACCAGACTGGCCTCGAACTCATAGAGATCCGCCTACTTCTACCTCCAGAGTGTTGGGATTAAAGGCTTAAGCCACCATGCTTGGTGCTCTTTTTTATTTTAATTTTTATGTATTGCTGCTGTGTGTGAGGGGGGCCACTTGTCATGGCATGTATGTGGAAGTCAGATGACAGCTGTGGATTTCGTTCTCATTCCAAGCCATTGCGCGGATTCCCGAAGCTGAACTCAATTCATCAGGCTTTCAGAGCAAGACTTTTACCCACAGGACCATCCTGCCAGCCCCCATCTTCTTTCTTTACTTAACTTTTACCTTTTGTTTGTTGGTTTTCTCATGGTCCTGGTCACTTAGTGCCTCTTCATGCAGCTTCTTCAGGTGCAGAGTTGGCCTAGATGTTCTCCTCATGACAAGCTTTGTTCTTTTCGAGACTCTCTGGCCACATAGACTGTGGTTCTCTGTTTTACTCTTGTGTGGATTTGATTTGTTCATGAAGTAGAATTGTGTCTTGTAAATTCTTGGGAAATTATAATGAAAACTCTTTGGGTTGGAACTTCCTTAGATACTGACTGAAATTCCTTTACGGCAATAGGAAAATCCAAGTTTTGTTATTCCTTGTCAATTTTTCTGGAACTTGTCAATTTCACCTGTGTATTCAGATAGATTGGCGTAAAGCTTGTTCTTGATGTGGCATAGGTCTTTTCTTTTTAATTAATTTGTTTATTTTTCTATTATCAGCTTGATACAGTACAAATTCTTATCCTAATAGTGAAATGTTTCACTGAGGCTTGCCCAGTAATTGAGTAAAACCAAAACTTATTATAAGCCTCAGTCATCCTAGGGTCCCCCCTGCTATGTAGCCTCCCTGGATCTGTGGGTTGCAGTCTGATTGTCCTTTGCTTTATATCTAGTATCCACTTATGAGTGAGTACATACCATGTTTGTCCTTCTGAGTCTGGGTTACCTCACTCAGGATGATATTTTCTAGTTCCATCCATTTTTTTTTTTTTTAAGTGCAGGTGATTGAGTCAGAGGCTTTGCACCCAAATGGCTTACACTGTATCACTGAGCTGCGCCCTGCCTCATGGCTCTGTTCATCCTCAGCATCTAATTTTACTTCTGTAATAGCATTGCCTCTGTGTTGGTCCCTTGCTTCCTGATTATTAGTTATGAGAAGGGACACCTTTTGAGTTTCTTGGCTTAATTCCTGCTATGTTTTACCTCTTTCCTTCACATTTCTTTGGTTCATTTTTCTGCTGTCTCTCATCTCTGGAGATGGGTCCTCTTTTCTACACAGACACCTAAGGCTCTAGGATTCTAGGGACTGCACTGCCCTCCACAGACGGTGGTGCCCTGTCATAGTGTCCCTCATATAGTCCAGCTGACAGTCCAGCTGCTTGTGGAACAGTGCAAGCCCAGCTCCAGATGCTTGAGTATGTCACTGTCAGGCCTTTGCATCAGTGAGCGGCCTGTGTCCCGTTCTGGGAGTGAGGTGGACCCCATCTCTGTGTCCTAAGCACCTGTGTCCCGTTCTGGGAGTGAGGTGGACCCCATCTCTGTGTCCTAAGCACCTGTGTCCAGGTCTGGGAGTGAGGTGGACCCCATCTCTGTGTCCTAAGTGTCCATGTCCAGGTCTGGGAGTGAGGTGGACCCCATCTCTGTGTCCTAAGCACCTGTGTCCAGGTCTGGGAGTGAAGTGGACCCCATCTCTGTGTCCTAAGCGCCTGTGTCCAGGTGTGGGAGTGAGGTGGACCCCATCTCTGTGTCCTAAGTGTCCATGTCCAAGTCTGGGAGTGAGGTGGACCCCATCTCTGTGTCCTAAGTGTCCATGTCCAGGTCTGGGAGTGAGGTGGGCCCCATCTCGGCTACCTAGGAATTTTCTTTCATCATTTGCATTCTCATCATAGCCCTTGGATGATCTAAAGGAAGTTCTTTACTTTCTTCCTAGGGTTTTTGGTGTTTTTCAGGAACATTAGACCAGTTTAGCACTTTCTAGGAAGAATGTACATGTGTTTTAAGGGGGGCAAGTGAAAGTTGTTTTTCATTCAATCAAAAAATTTAACATGTAATCAATGGAAAATAAAATTCCATATTTTGCATTCATTTTTTTTCCTGCCAAGTTTAAAGTCCATCCATCATGTTTGACCATCATGTTTCAGTGTATCTCTGAAATTCCATCTCATTTTAGGTGCTTGTGGGCCACAGCATGGAGTAGCGGGGTCCAGGCTGCCTCTGAGCCGAGGTCTGCCGGTCTGTTACAGCTTGATGAACAAGTTTGTGGGGCCCTCGGTACTCTTGAGTGACACTGTTCACACTGTACACACACACCTGCACTGGCTCACATGGCCACATGCTCACATGCATGCTGGCGGTGAGTCTTTTGTTCTCTGGCCATTCCAGCTTTTATTTTCTCTCTCTGTCGGGCTGCCCTGAGTTTTAAGCCCAGGTTGCTAGCTGGACCCAGTGCACAGGAGCTCACATTCCTTGTAGGGGTAAATAAGTGAGTCTGTGAAGGGAGGAACCTTGCCTTCCCCTGCTTGCAGGGCAGGTGGAGCGCCCACACCACAGGAACACGTCCCACTAGGGTGCTTACTCTGCATGGCTCTTCTCAGTGCAGCTGGACGCCTGCTGAGAAGTGCCTGTCCCGCTCTGTGAGGCTCTCTGCCAGGCTTTGTCCTAGTGGTGGGAAGCAGGCTAGGGGATACCCTCCTCCCTCACAAGATCCATTCTAATAAGGAGGTTGTAAGGCCTGTGAGGATGTGGCTGTAAGACTGTGAGTCCTGTTTCTTCCTGGCCTACCATTCTATACCCATGACTTAGCATGGGCTGCTCTGGTACCGTGACTGAGTTTTCAACTTTTGACAAATCCTGTGAGTTCAGTGGGGTGTCTCATTTTGACCTGGGGCTTCTTGTTTCCTAGTCCAATGGGAAGTATAATTTGGGTGCCCAAGATTAACTAGGCTCTGGTTCTCTCTGCCAAGCTGTGCCCATCCAAACTGGGTGGGGAGGTGGTAACCCTCCCTTGGAGAGGCTTTGGATTTGTATCAGCTGGACTACAGTAGAACTTGGGAGCCCTGAGCACACATCTCTGGGTCTCCCCCTGGCTGGGCCTAGCCACTGTACACTGGGCAGAGGCTGCTGGAGTCCCTTGTGTGGTCTGGTGGAGAGAACTGAATCTAAGTCTTGGCCTGGGACACCTGCTGCCTGGCATGCCCTCCCCCTAGCCTCTACACTGGTATAATTAGCCCCATGACAGGTGCCATGGATCGAGTGCCTGGCCCAGCCCTAACCCAGTGATGCCCGGCCTCAGCCGACCTGCCTTGCCTGCTAGCCTGGGCTCCTGGCCCAAACCCTATCCCATGAGGTCCCCTGAGGCCTCAAGCCCCACCCTCCTTCCTCTGCTCCAAACACACCCACTGGAACAGAGACAGACAGACAGAGCAGACAGGCAGAGCCCCAGCAATGGCCTGGCCTCAGGCTCTGGGAATCCCCAGGCAGGTGCTGGCCCTGGCCCTGCCCTCAGTGCATGTCCAGGTGGAACGACTCTGGCCTGGTGGCCTCATCATTCCAGCAAGCAGCCTTTGCTGAGACCTGGTGGGCAGCTTACGGGGTCAGTGGGCTCTCACCGGGCTGTATTTGGCCCTCCTCCCTGTGTGTAGCCATAGCATCCGCTTAGCCCTACCAACTATTATTCTTCCCCTAGTGCAAGAAGAAGCACACGCTGCTGTGTCCTGACTTTGCCCGCAAGGGTATTTGTCCCCGTGGTGACCAGTGCCAGCTGCTCCATCGTAACCAGAAGCGACATGGCCGGCGGACAGCTGCACCTCCTACCCCAGGGCCCAGTGATGGGGCCCCCAGAAGCAGGGCCTCAGCTGGCCATGTACTCAGGTGACAGGTCATATGGGTGCTGCATATATGAGCTTATGTGAACTGGAGGTGGCCCGTCCCTGCTCTAAGGACATTTAGGACCCTCTGGGGTAAAGTCTCTCCCCAAAACTGTGGGCTTTAGATCCAAAAGGGAATCTCAGTCGGAGGCAAGAGCTCCTAAGATGCCTATATTCTAGATCCCTAAATGTGGACAGAGTCACAAACACCTCCATGCATGGAGGCTTTCTGAAACCCTCTCCCTACTTGGTGGGAGGAGTATGCCCCTGGAGGATAGGGAAACCAGAATTGTGCCCATCTCCTGTGGATTGTGGGGACTCCCTACAGATGAACCCTAGGCCCCTTAGATCTGTATAGACATGCCCAGTAGCCTCTAGGGTTGGGTATGGAGGTGAGGGTCTAGAAGCCCTGTTTTAGGATAGGTGCCATGCAGATAATTGACAAGTACCCTCTCTCCAGTATCTGTGGGAGAAGTCACCCACCCTCACTATTGTTCCCCCTTTCATGCAGGAAGCACTCGACTGCTCAGCGCCCTGCCCGACAGATGTCCAGTGGTCTGGCCTCCAGAACTGAGGCCCCAGTCTCACCCCCCCACTCCCCAAGGGTATTAGCCTCCACCTCTACCCTGTCTTCAAAGGCCACCGCTGCCTCCTCCCCTTCCTCCTCCCCCTCTCCTAGCTCCCCCACCCCATCCTTGGACCAGGAAGAAGCCGCCTCTGTGACAGGTGGGACAGGCTCAGGAACAGGCTCCAGCAGCCTCTGCAAGCTGCCATCCTTCATCTCCCTGCATTCCTCCCCGAGCCCAGGAAGCCAGAGTGGGCCCCAGTCCCCCAGGAGCCCCCGCACCAAGGACTCAGGTGAGCAGTCTAGCCCCTCGTGGATCTTTTAAAATGTGCACTTCAGAATGGCATCTCTGGGTGGGGCCTGGGAGTCAGTGTACCAGGTGCCCAGGGCAGGCCAGTGAGGAGCAAGCACAGCAGTGGCCGCCTTGAAGACCACCCCAGCGAGGGCTGATTTAATTAGAAAGCACCCATTTCTGTTAATTTGTTCTGGAAGATCACCGCACACTCCTGGAGAGAACAGATGTTCCCTCTCCCCAATGAGCGTTTGGGGCTTGGTAAATGGCTCCACTCAGCCTTGTTTAGGAGAGAAAAGAGGATTTTATGGCTGCAAACGACCCTTTCTGTAAACATTTTACAGCTCTCTGCGCGTTTGAGTGACGATAAACCCCACGCAGCTCGGCGGGCTGCAAATTTGCGACCATACGGCTATCATTTTATTGTCATATTTCACGGCCGTAACGTTAATGGAAGATGCTTGCTGCAGCTTCTCTAACAGCCCCACTGAGCACACTGACGCGCCTGCTGTAGGGGCTGCCTCCGGTTACTTCGTCCTTCTTGGGTGCAGAGTGGGTGATACCAGGCCCTTGCCCACCTGGAACCTAGATGGGGCAACAGTTCCTTCCTTGTAGGTGGCCACTGGCTAGTGAGCAGCTGTGGACCCTGAGGCAGCGTGTGTCTGTAAAGATCATGAACCCAAAAGTTAGTCCCAGGGCCAAAGGAGCCACAGGGTACTTAAACCCGACATATAGTCTGGACAGACTAGAAGAGGACTCCAGAAAGCTCCTGAGGCTTGTTCAGCCAGGAAGGGAGCTGCAGGGGCAGGTGCAGCTGAGCCTGGGACAGTATCTGGCAGGAAGCCTGGCTGTGCCTGTTGAAGCAGCCCAGAGGACAAATGGGGGCTAACCTGGCCGCGGCTGTTGAATCTGCAGGCCCAGCTGCCGGGCCTCACTCCTGTCTTTGGCTGGCTGGCCAGTGAATGGAATTAACAGCCCTGAAGAAAGGAACCCCGCCATGAGAGAGGTCTACAGGGGCACGTGGGCCATGCCACATAGCACATTGAAATAGCTGTGGCCAGCGGGACACTGTCAACCTGGGAGAGTGACACAGAACATTTATGAAGAGAAAGCTCTCACCAGGCAGGAGCCCTCAGGACATGCTGCTCCGGGGACCCTCTCTCTCTTTGCTGCCCCTCCTGCCTCCAGGCCCTGTCAGCTTCTGTTGGTCTTACTCACCTCGCCCCTTTGGGGCCACCTGCTTGCACACATCTCAGTTTCCCATGTGGGAAGCACACCTGCCTTGTCTGTGTCTGGCAGCCTTGCTCCCTGGTGTGAGTGTGGCATGTGCCTGCGTGTCTGCACGCACCCGGTATTTATAGCTCAGCTTTCAGAGAGTTGTGGCTCCCACCCGTGGGCTGCCCACCGTACAGGGGCTGCTGGCCCTCCTAAGCTGCCACACAGCCCAGGAAGACCTTGAACTGGCAGAGTCCCTAGTCCCCTTCCCTCTCTGCCCCTCAGGGCCTGGCTGGTGGCAGGGACTGAAGAGGTAGATCAGGGCTGGAGGACAACTGGCCCCTTGCAGACCCTTGCTGGCAGGCCTGGCCTGGTAGTTTGCCCTGTCCTGAGCCTCAGCCAGAAACTTGGAGTGGGGAAGTTCCTTCTGGGCTGGAAGGCTTGATGCTTGACCTTTGCTCTCTATGTAGGGAAGCCGCTACACATCAAACCACGCCTGTGAGGCTCCCTGGGGACCAGCCCGCACCTACCTCAGACCCTCACCCCTGGAGAGGATGGAGGCTCTGCCCACCACTGCTCCTGAGGAGAAGCAGCCTGCCACTGAGCCCAGCTGGGGCTATAAGCAGGGCACATAGCTCCCCCATTTGGCTTACAGCCTTTGGAGGCCTTTGTGTGTCCAGGCCTTGTTCTCCTTCCCAAGCCAAGGCCCTGTCCATTCCCTGTTCTTCCCCTCCCCCCACCCCGCCCAAGGCACTCAGCCTCACACTAGGACTTACCCCTGGCTCCCCACCCATCAAGATGCCATGTGAGGTTCACCCCAGTCCATCTCCTGTGGTGGGTGTGGCAGTAGCTGTAGGATTTGTGCCCAGCCCTTCCCATCCAGGACTCCTGCCCAGGAAAGAGGCTACTGGCCAGGCTTCTGTGGTGGGCATTTTATGTTCAGCAATAAAGGTTTTATCCTGTGTCTAGTTGGTCTGTCTTGACTACTACATAACCACAGGACCCTGGACATACAAGAGAGGAGCCCTCTACTACCTTTGGCAGGACTAGTCCTGCTCTAACCAACTCTGGTGTGACTCAGGCTCTGAAGCAGCCTTTCCCCTTGGCCAAGTCAACACAAATGGGGTTTGCTGGGTTTCAGAGCATAATCTGATGTTATGTGGGACAGGCTGGGACCAAGGCAGAGGAGGAGAAGGCCTGGGTACCCTGGGGAGGAGCATGGCTTGGAAAAGCCTCTCTGCAGGTGTCTCTAGCAGGCTGGGTTGAGATCCTGGTTCCTTCTGCGTAGACACTGGATAGGGAAAACTGGACACGGTCATTCAAGTGCCCCTTCCAAGGTTGAGGCACGGACCATCAAAGGATTTCCTTACAGGCCCCCAGTGACGCAGGCCAGCAACCTCCTGGTGTGTGTACTGAATATTTGTATAGGCCAGCTGCTGCCCATGCTGTAGTGTAGTGTGTGTGAGACCACCGCCATGTAGCCTGGGCCCGTACTCCCCCCTGTGACTCAGAACCCCAGGCCCCTCAGCCTTCCAAGTCTGTCCTTCAGGACCCTGGTGCCCAATCCACACACAGGTGGTAAAGACCTCTGCCCTCCGGGCTATAGGAGATACAGGTATGCCGTTTCACACTCCACCACAGCCCTGCCAAGGAGGTGAGTCCTCATCTAGGCCTCCATGAGAAAACACGTTTATCCACAAAAACTGTCCAGCATAGGCAGGTCTAGCCATGTAGCCTGGCACCCCTCACTATCACCCTGTCACTCTTATCAAGGCCTTACTGTGGAGAGTTCAGTGGATCGGTGGGCTCTGAACCTGGACTAGTCCAAAGGAAAACCTGAGACTCACCCATCAGTGAACAGATCAGAGTCCCCTGATACTGGACCCCTGGAGCTTGATGGGCAGGACCTGTAGGAGGGCCAAGGTGGGTTTCTTCCTGTCGGCAAGTCCAACCCAGCCAGATGTCCTTGCCTGGCATGAACCGTGGCTCCTAGATGCCTAATTGGGGGGTTGCCTTGTGCCACCTACAACCTCGGCCTTAAGTGGACCCTCCTTCATTGTTTAGCCAGGGTTCCCGTATGAGCACCAGCAGAGGAGGTGGGGTGGGGGATGGAGGAGGCACACATTGCTGGACCAGTGGTAGAGGGCATGCCTAGAATGTGAAATTAAGTCCACTGAAATGAAGTACCACCCATACCACAGCCACCCAGGGCCATCTCTGTATTCTCCCTGTGCTTCTGGGGTTCCCACCTATGAGACACTATGAAAAGAAGGTCTCTGGTAAACAGGTCTGTCTCCCTCCTCTCCCTGGGTAGGAGGAGGATCTGTCTCCCTCAGGTAGACCTAGCTGCAGGATACCAGGCTGCAGCATTGACCTATTCCCTGTTGCCCCCTCTTGCCCTAAGGCTGATACTCCACAGGTTGGCAAAGGGCTCCTCAGGCTGGGATCCTTAAGCACTCTGGTTTCATAGGTAGGTTCTAGGCGAGCATACCCTCATGCTTTGTGCTCACTTCCCCAGTGAGCAGCACTGCAGGCCCGACTCCTGACCAGCCCAGTGGGCACCTGTACTCAACTAGTACTGGTATAGGCGGAGACAGACATTATAGGTGCTGCTCTTCTGGCCCTACCTCACCTTCTTTACCATATGCAGGACTTAGCAAGCACCTGACAGAGGCACATGCAGCCTCCAGACCGTGGTGGATGGGCTGGAGATCTTCCACCTCAGAGAGTGAGCAGCGTGCAGCTAGTCCTCACATGATCCAAGTCCCAAGGAACTAAGTGAGATGTGGGTGTATATGCGCAGCTGCGGGGGGGGGGGGGGAGGGCCTGCTGGACAGGGCCATGCAGTAGGAACTCATGAGCCCCACCTCCCAGTTGAGGAGCCTTCCAGCTGCATTGATCAGAGGGCCTAGATATTGCTTCCTCTGAGTGAAGGACGCAAGGGTAGAGAATGTTCCTGGAGGTGTATTTGTCATCCAGTAGTTGTTGGAGCTGTTGAGCTGAGTATCCAGTACACTGAGCCCAATAGCAAGCAGCAGCCTCGAGTAGTCTCAGGAGGTAGGTGGTACTGGTTGTTTGGGGTGGCATGATGGGCACCCTAACCTTCCCATCACTTCTCACAGTCCAGTTCCCCTCTACTCAGAGCCCTTGAAGAATCCCTGGGCCACATGTGGTCTCCCAAGCTCCTCAACATCCCCCCACAAGTCTGACCTTGATCCAGCTGCCCTGGCTATTCTGCCAAGCAGTCCGTCCCAGCCCAGGCTATCTCCCGGCATTCAGGGCTCACCCTTCCCTCTGCTCACGTCTGAGGCTCTTCTGTCTCCTCAGCCTTCCCCACACTTCACTCAGCCAACCCAGCAGCCTCCAGCCAGCAGCAAGTCAACAACTGTCCTAGAGTAAAAAAAAAAAACAAAAAACAAAAAATCAACCAACCAAACAAAAAAACCCTGTCGTAGATGAGACCACAGCTCAGTGCAGCCTGGGAAATGCCAACAGAAGCGAGTGCCAGGCCCTGCCTACTGTGTTCCTTCCTGACCTGACGCCCTGAAACAGTGAGTGAACACACTCTTTGAGGTGCTATGCTTATGATGGTTCTTGGCACACTGGGAGGGAGTCAACGTTCTCCTTTTGCTTTTTTTTTTGTTTGTTTTTGAGGCAGGGTTTTGGTTTGGGGTGTGTGTGTGTGTAGCCCTGGCTGTCCTGGAACCAGATCTGTTGACCAGGTTGGCCTTGAACTCAAGAGATCTGCCTGCCTCTGAGTACTGGGATTAAAGGTGTGCACCACCATACCTGGCTTGCTTTTTTTTTTTTTTTTTCCTTTTTCTTACTGTAGGCAGGCAAACAAAAACAAAAACAAAAAACCAGGCCTGGAGGAGGCAGGCCGTCCAGTATCAGCGTTTCCCTATTCTTTTTTCAATATGCCCAAGGCCACATGGGGTGCAATGCCCAGACCTGTAGCTCATCCTTAAGACCCTGGGCTTCTGGGACTCAGCCTTTGCCAAGCTGTAGGAGACATAGGCTGCTGAAACACTGGCTCACTTGGTGAAATCCCATGATCTATCTCAAAGACTCCCCTTTGCGCCCAGGTTCACCAATAGATACAGGTCGTCTTGGACAAAGCCTGTTACTGTTCACAGACTTTTCTCATCTGTAGAATGGACATGTCCCCTGACATGGCTGTGGGTACCACCTCAGCACTACAGAGTCCGAAGCTATGTGTTCCAGCGATGTGTCTCTGAAGCCTCCTCTGGGACAGGCTGAGGGGAGACTTTTGTGGGGGGTTCCTCACGCTTTTGTTTGCTTCCTCCTGCATAGAGGAATATGAAGGGGAAGGGAGTCAGGGCACCACAGGATATTGTGGGAAGGAGCTGGGAGCTGTTCACTCCTAGCTGCCGGACATTCTCCCTGTAAAATAGCAGGCACCTGTTAGAGGGAGCAGGCAAAGCCTCTGGCATCATGGCATCCTGGGATAGGTATCTTGTGAACATCCTTCCAGGCTTTTTTCTGTGCACAAATGGTTTACATTGAAGATTTTTATTTTTAATAGTTAAAGGGGTATAACCGCAATACAGATAGCTGAGAGGAGAAAAAACGCCCGCTCCGAGTCATGCCCAGCTGTTGCTCCTAAGTCCACACTCCTTTTCCATCTTCTGTTGGGGTCAGGAATCCTGGGGGGAGGGGTCGCAGCGCTCACACCTCCTTGTCAGCTACCCTCCTTCTTGTGTTTCTCTTGCGCTGAGTCTGCCTCCCAGTAGGTGTAGAGAGACATTCAGCGGGAGTGAAGACGGCAATCTGTTTTCCACCTGCCACCTCAACTCTCGCCCACCCTGCAAGGCGCCTCCAAACCGCAGTGGTGGGCAGCTGGGTCTGAGATTCCTTGTGGGCCCCGCTTGGCAACTCTTCGGCAGGCGTCCAGACCTGTCAGCCCCACTGCATTCAATGGGCCCTCTACTCAGGTGGCCCCCCGAGACCTGCTCCCCTAGCCCCATGGTGGTCCACAGGCATATCTGTCCCTCTCCACCTACCACACCGGTCAGAGAGGCCTGCGGTTCCACCGTGCATCCCGCCGCCGCCCGAGGTGCCAGCAACTTTGTTGACTGAATTCCTGAACCCGTCCCAACCACAGGATAAAAATAGCCGGCGCTCCCGGGCGCTCCCGGGCAGCTCGGAGTCACCGGTGTCAGGATGGTTAGAGGTCCCCGTTCTGGGGGCTCCAGGCCGGTCGTGCCGGGTGCGGGACACAGCCAGCTAGGCCACCTAACGGAACCGAGACGTCGAGGGAATCCCCTGGGCGCACCTTCACCGCACCCTCTGCCTGTGCGATCCTGGGACCTCAGGGCCCAGTGGCAGAAGTCTGACGCTTGCTCTCGCGCCCTCCGCTGTGCAGTCCCACGCGGCGGCCACCAGGGGGCCCTGCCCACTCCTCTTGCCGGCGGCCCATCCCCACCCCTTCCCACAGCTGTTTCCCGCAGGAGATTGACAGCTGGGCTCCCGGTTGCCATGGGGATAGGCAAATGAGGGCGGCAGGGCTGGGTCTCCGATTGGCCCGGGGGCGCCGGCCCCCACCTGGGGAGGCGGGCCCAGGAGCGCGTCTCTATAAAGGCTTGCGCGGCTCGGCGCTGGGTCGAGGGAGGCGGGGCCGGCCGGCAGCGCGGGTGGGGCGCGGGGCGGGGCGGGAGAGCCCCGAGCGCGGCAGAGCCCGGGGCGCGGCCTCTGCACCCGCCAGGCTGGGACGGCGGAGGAGCAGGAGGAGGAGCGCAGGATCGGGGCCCTTCGCCCGCCCGCAGCGGGCCGGGGGGCCGCCCGAGAGGCCTGGCCGGCGGCGCTCCCTGAGCGCAGCCCGGAGTTGACTGCACGAAACTTTTCCTGCACCCTTCGGTGGCGCGACCAGAGCCTGCGCCCACCGCGGCACGAACCTCGGCCCGGAGGGGGGGAGCTAGGGGGAGAGAGGCCCACGGCTCCCCCCGCTCCCCCGCCGCCCGTCGGGGCGCGGCCGGGCGCGGCGGCGGCGGGGCTGGGGCCCCGGGCGATGGCCGCGGAGCTGGCGATGGGCGCAGAGCTGCCCAGCAGCCCACTGGCCATCGAGTACGTCAACGACTTCGACCTGATGAAGTTCGAGGTGAAGAAGGAGCCGCCCGAGGCCGAGCGCTTCTGCCACCGCCTGCCGCCCGGCTCGCTGTCCTCGACGCCCCTCAGCACGCCCTGCTCTTCGGTGCCCTCTTCGCCCAGCTTCTGCGCACCCAGCCCGGGCACCGGCGGCGGCGCGGGCGGCGGGGGCGGCGCGGCTCAGGCCGGGGGCGCCCCGGGGCCGCCGAGTGGAGGCCCCGGCGCTGTCGGGGGCGCCTCAGGAAAAGCGGTGCTGGAGGATCTGTACTGGATGAGCGGGTACCAGCACCACCTGAACCCCGAGGCGCTCAACCTGACGCCCGAGGACGCCGTGGAGGCTCTCATCGGCAGCGGCCACCACGGCGCGCACCACGGCGCGCACCACCCGGCGGCCGCTGCGGCCTATGAGGCCTTCCGGGGCCAGGGCTTCTCGGGCGGCGGTGGCGCGGACGACATGGGTGCCGGCCACCACCACGGCGCTCACCACGCTGCTCACCACCACCACTCTGCCCACCACCACCATCACCACCACCACCACCACGGCGGCGCGGGCCACCACGGCGGAGGCACGGGTCACGGCGGAGGCGGCGCGGGCCACCACGTGCGCCTGGAGGAGCGCTTCTCCGACGACCAGCTGGTGTCCATGTCGGTGCGGGAGCTGAACCGGCAGCTCCGCGGCTTCAGCAAGGAGGAGGTCATCCGACTGAAACAGAAGCGGCGCACGCTCAAGAACCGCGGCTACGCGCAGTCGTGCCGCTTCAAGCGGGTGCAGCAGCGGCACATTCTGGAGAGCGAGAAGTGCCAGCTCCAGAGCCAGGTGGAGCAGCTGAAGCTGGAGGTGGGGCGTCTGGCCAAGGAGCGGGACCTGTACAAGGAGAAATACGAGAAGTTGGCGGGCCGGGGCGGCCCCGGGGGCGCGGGCGGGGCCGGCTTCCCTCGGGAGCCCTCGCCGGCGCAGGCTGGCCCCGGTGCAGCCAAAGGCGCACCCGACTTCTTCCTGTGAGCGCCGGACCCTGGGCCTCGCCGCCGCCGGGGACAAGTTGGCGCGGGCCGCCCCGGCCTCGGCTCGGACTCGGAGGCCCGGGACGCGCGCGCGCGCGCGGCGGGCGGTGCAGCTGCCGTGGTCCTCCGGTCCGCCCTGTGCGTCCCGCCGCGAAGCTCCCAGCTCCAGGTAGCTACCGCGGTGCGCCTCCTCCGCCGGGCCACCCGCTCTGAACGTCCTCGGGGGTCGCCGTCTAGACGTTGTCGAGGTCCCTCGGCGCCCCGGAATGGGGAGTACTAGCGAAGCCCGAGCCAGGTCTGACTTCCTCGGCAACGTTCACTTGTACAGACGTGGAGCGCAGTTCTGCGTCCCGACCTCCGCCCACCCGCAGCGGGGCCGCGCTGCCACCAGCTCCCGGTAGCCTCCGCCGGCCCTGCGCTCCTCCGTCGTCTTTCTTTCTGTCTCTCTTTCCTAGCCCTGTTTTTACTCCTCCTCCTCCTTTTTAAAGCGGTCTTATTTTCGCAACATGAATATTTATTTTGCTTGATAATTAGAAAACCCAGAGGCTCCCTCGGAGGTCGGCGAGTGCCCGCATGTGCCCTCGCTCGCTCGCTCGCTCCGAGGGGTCCGGCCCTGCCTGCCCTCCAGCCCGCTTGTCCCCACCCTGTCCGGTTCTCCCTATAGAGGAAGCCGAGGAACTTACCTGCGTGTCGGTCCCACTGCCCTGCTATACTCGACTGGGGGAGGGGGGTGGGGGGTGGCCGTGCTCAGCCGGGTGGGGGCTGGCCCGGACTCCCGCGCTGCTATTTCTCTATGCACCAGATCGTATTTATGACTCCTGGGGAAATATATCTTATTTTAACCTTCCAGAGAATCGAAAGAATTTTAAAAGTAATGCACAGTTCTAGGAGAAAATTTTTAAAGAGGAGGCTTAGGCCTGAACCTCCTGGCATGGGCGGGTGGTAAGGTGTTTTTATTTAATTTAAATGGTGTTTCGTTTGTGGAATCTTTTTTAAAACTTGGTCGCTTTTTGGACTAGCCAGGGGAGAGGCCCGGCGGTGGGCACTCTCTAAGCTGGGCGCTTCTGCACGGGCTGAGATCTGGTTTTCTGAGGCTTGGCTCCGGTGCTCTGAGGCTCCTCCCGTCCTCTGCTGCTCCCAGGCGGCTCCTGCTGAGCCTTCTGAACAGGACGCTAGACAACTCGTTGAAAAAAAAATTGTGTTGTTGGTTTTTGTTGTGATCTTTTTTTTTTTTCCATTTGTTACGAAACTGAGGAAAGGAAAAATTTAAAAAAAAATAATAAATCTGTTTAGATCCAAAAGTCACTGGAACCTGGCTGATGTGTCTGTGGCTTTCATTTTTTACATGTTTCCCCTGGAATAGAAAAATATGGAAGTCCCTGGATTGAGTGTTACTTGAGCTGCCGTGTCCAGAGAGGCAAGAACAGGGAGAACTTGACGAGGAGGCAGATGTATCTGTCAGTACCCAAGACAGCATTCTCTGGCTGGCCTTCTAGGAGCTGGGCTGCCATAGAGGCAGGGCAGGGCAGAGGCTGCAGGCGTCCTTGGTGGCGAGTTCAAGTGCATTGCAGTTGTGTCCTGGTGGCCCGAGCTGTCCTGGCCGTTCTTGCCAACTGTCCCTCTCCCAGGGGTGGCCCAGCCTCTATTCTCCAAAGCATGCAAGCCCAACCTGGGTAGTGAGAGAGATCTCTGAGAATCTCACCTTTCGAGGCTGTGGGCAGCTGCAGACTTGTAGATGGCAGTTCCCTCCCTTCCTGAGAGTGTAAAGGTCCGCAGTTTGCAAATTTAGAGCCCAGAGGGGCTCCTGCCTGGACTGTGGCTCTCTGTCGGAAGCTCTACATCGTGGCACAGCAGCTTCAGTCTTGAGACAATCCCCTGAGTTCAGTCTCCATCCCAGATCTGAGAAAGGCAAATCACCTTCGTGTCCAGTGTCCCCACCACCACCACCACCACCACCACCCCGGCTCCTTTTGCCTTAGAATAAAACTCAGGGAGGGCATCGTAGGACCCTAGGCTGGGAGCAGCTGAGCCAGCGTTTTTGGGGGGAGAAAATGCTGTTGGAAAGGAAAGAAATGAACACTGGGTTGAGTTAAAAGAACTAATTCAGTGTGAGGCGAGACCTGCAGGTTCCCAATTCACTGGGAAAGTTCGCACACGGTGTCTTCCCAAGAAAGGGCTCTGAGTTGAGAGAAACTTGGCTGCTGGGGGCCCAATGGAAGTCCTAGTCAAGAACAGAAGACCCAGGACTCCTCTGTGTTCCCCTTCCATTGCCTGGAGCCATTACAGAACCACCCTCTTGGGGGAAGTTCAGAGACAGGTCCTGAATGACCACAGAGGACTTCTTTCGGGGACAGCTGGCAACAGCTGTGCCCACCCTCACGGCCCAGCACACTGGCTTCTCAGCATCCAGTACTCAAGGCTTTGCCTGTCCCTTTGGAGCGTCTGGGACTCCCCTGCAGCACTGCTGTGGTACTCAGGAGCCACAGTATGCTGGTGTCCTCTTAGGGCTGCTCCATGTGCTCGCCCCATTTGTGGGGGAGTTAATCTGAGTTCACTTATCTTCCCCTCCCTTCTCTCTCTTTACTCGGCTCTTCCTCCAGGACGGGTGAGGCATACGAATGAATGAGGACCTTTTGGTAGTCACAGCTACTCACTCTGGAGTTAAAAGATGGTCTTTTCTAGAAGCCTTTTGGGGAGCCCGGAAACCCCATGTGTGGGAAGTTCCTTTGGCTTTCCCTTGTCCTGTGCAGGGTTCTCTCTCTCTCTCTCTCTCTCTCTCTCTCTCTCTCTCTCTCTCGTTGTCTGAGACAGAGTTTCTCTGTGTGGCCCTGCCTGTCCTAGAACTCATTCTGTAACCCTGGCTGTCCTGGAACTCAGAGATCCACCTGCCTTGTCTCCCAAGCCCTGGGATTAAAGGTGTGCACCACCACTCCTGGCTTAAGGCCCCCATTTTCTAAGGAGGTCTCTTGTGTCCCCGACTACCTTGCTGAAGATGAGGTGGTAAGGGTGGAGAGGCTTCAGGCATCCTGTTTCCTGGCTCAGAGGTTGGGGTGTGCTGCCAGGGACTTTGGGGTGCCTTAGAGCTCCATTTAAAATGGTCTTGAGAGTCCCGCGGGTGCCAATGTACATGTGTGTGTCTCCGTGTGCAGATGTGCATGCTTGTCCATTCTGTGTTGGTGTGTCAGGGCAATAGCAGTACCAGGTATTGGCCATGGCCTACCTGGACCACAGGGGCTAGAGGACAATGTGATTCTGGGACTGAGGCAAGGGTGACCATAGTCCAGAATTAGCCTTCACTCAACACCTTGTTCACTGTGCATCTAGGGCCTCGCCGACTCCTCAGGTGCTCTAAGAGGCAGCCATGATGTCACCAAGAGGAGCCTGGTGTCTCCTGAGCCTCAGCATGAGAACCAAAGCAGATCAGGCCTCCAGTCCTTGCCCAGCAGCCATTCTGGTCTGAGGATGTGGGGTGGGGTGGGGTGTGGTGTGGTGGGAGAGATACCTTACTGACAGCACTACCTGAGGACCACAAGATCTTTTCAGCTTATACCCCACGCCCTGCACCCCACACACATCCTTCCACCTGCCTCCTGGGGACCAACAGGGACTAAAATGACAAACAACGGATCTAGCAAGAGAGCTCAGCTATGTCCTGGAGGAACATTTGAGGCTGTTTGGTCTTTTCCTGTGGTCTGCAAAGATCTCACCACACAGCACAGACTCCAGCAGATTCAACTTCACAGAAAAGTCTGCAATCCTGGATCCGTGTTGCAGGTAGCCCTGTCCTGGCTCTGCCGCTAGTTCTGGGCAGCCCATTGATAAGCCCCCCCCCCCCCAGAGCTGCTGCGTATGGAACAACTCCACCTCAGCCACAGCTGGGTACCGCTCTGCTCTCCTCCACTCCCTTCCCTGCACACCGAAGCCCCTCCACCCCTCACCTGTCTCTATTTACAGCCAGCTCTAAAGCTGGGACAAGACCCACTTGTCTCTAGCACCCCACAAGGAGGGCACACCCCAATGCTGTGTACACACAGGGACGCCAACCCAGCCCACATGGATATGTGCATGCAGATAGCCACAAATGTGGGTGCAGAATGTGTGTGCGCAGACGCCTCCCATCCCAGTACATGCACGAGGCTGACTCCAGGCAAAGGCACAGGTCCTCTAGTACACACCCGCAGATGAAGGCCTACAGGCCTCACACAGATACACAAGGAGGAGGAGAGGAGATTGTATGGGTGATGGGCCCCTGGTGCTAGGCCCTATGCATGCAGCCGCTGCCTGGACAGGCAAGTATGAGGAAGAAACTGGCCATACCTCAAGCTCTCAAGCTAGGGGTTTCCTCACCAGCCAGCTGCTTTGGAAAGAGTAAGTGTGGGAACTTTGAGCCAGCCATGAAAGCCACCGGGAAGGGACACCAATCCTGCTAGATCCACAACTCTCTTGTTCATCCCCCACCGACCCTGTCCTCAGGACCCAGCTGCCTGGTCAGCAGTTTGTGAGGCCATGGAGTCAGGCTAGAGGCCAGGGAGGCCCTGTTGGGTGCAGGGACTGGGTCTCTGCCGCCTGCTCTTCCAGATTCAAGCCCAGGCCAGGCCAAGGTGGAGGCATGGTGGTGGTGGTTGGGGGGGATGTACCATGACCCATCACCACAATCCTTCTGCCCTTGCCTCCTGGGAGGCATGTCCTGGGAAAAAAACAGAGCCTGGAGAGGCGATTCATTTATTTGAGGATTGATTTAGCATCTCCTGTGTGCTGAGGAGTCTTTTAGGAGGTGACATCATTCGGGATGTGACAGAGCCAACCCCGAGGTGACAGGTGAGGGTCTCCTTTCTGAGAGGCAGATGTGCAGGATGGGGTGATTGAGGGTCAGAGAGTGGGAACCAGGATGGGGTAGCCCAGGAAGAACTTTCCATGCTGAGGGAACTGTGGAGCATCAGAAAGTGGGGGATGTATGGGCAGCCTCAGAGGAACAGATGAAAGTGGGCCCCACCTTCATAGTATGACACCCTGGTGGCTGTGTGAGACCCAGGTATGCTGCAGGGCCAGGGGCCAGAGGAGGATCAGGGGGCACTGTCAGTGACGTTGGGGAAGAAGCGCTGGCTTCCTGGAGCTGCTCCGTGAGCAGAAGGGGGTGCGACTACACCCCAACTCTCAAGGTATCCTGTGGCGGAGGCCAGTAGCTACTCTAGGAGCCCCAAGTATCCTCTGGGTCCCAAGATGTGTGAAATCAGAGCTTCATCCCTGCCACTAGCCAGCGAGGGCCAACCAGAGGCAGGGGTGAGAGGAGAGGGGGTGAGGCAGGGCAGGGCAGCAGGGCTGCGGGAAGGTGTGAAGGTGAGACCCTTGGTGGACAGGAGGTGGGGGGGGGGATGAGCGCTTGCACTCTCTGGCCCTGGACACTCCCGCCCTGCGAAGATGCAGTGGAGTTCACATCCGCTCAGCGACTGCAGGAGCCAGCACAGCAGAGGCAGAGTAATTCGCGACTGGCGGGCTCAGCGCCTGCCTAATTCACGGAGACACTGCTCAGCTGCTGAGGGCTTGAACTGTCACAGCCAATTAGCCCGGGGCTGGGGAGGAGTGTGCTGGGGGCGGGCTGTGGGGACCTGCGACCACAGCCAAGGCTGAAGACCCTTTCGTTGACGTGAGCCTTGTCACCAACTTTAATGCCTCCTCAGCCTGGCTCCTTCTGACCCTGGAGGCCCCTTCTACGCCGGCTGCTGTGACGCCAATGCTCTTGTCCATTGACACCAAGGGCTGATGTCCTGAAGATAATTAGAATCAGCTCTAGCCTGGGGGTGATTCCTCCCCAACGCTTGGCAGCAGGCATCACCTGGGCCGGAGCTGAGGGACTCGACTCTGCCACCCCTCTGTCCTATATCCCTCAATGCCGTCTGGTGGGCAGGTGCAAAATCACCAGAGACCTGCCCTACCTCCCCAGCACCTCCCGACCACAACCGGTCCTGTCTCACAAGGGCGGCCCACTCTTTCACTCCAAATCTATCCTGAGAGATGAGCTGGAGACTCTGGAGGACTCTGTGTGTGCCAGACAGACATGCGTGACCTGCTTGGACTCCTTGGAGAGGTCTTGGGGTGGTAGCCACTGACTATACTGATAAAATTGCTAAGGCAAAGAGGGATCAAGTGCTACCCACTGCCACCTAGCTAGTGTGCTGCCCAGTAGCTTTGAGGCACCCCTTAGGGGCCCCTCTTGGTGATACAGGCTGCCACAGACCCCATCCCAGCTTCTGCTGATTCACTGGCCAGACCTCTTTAACCCACGTTAGGCTGTCCCTAGAAGGAGGTCACCACCGAGTCTCTCAAAGCTGCAATCTAGGCAGTGGGGGGCTGTTTCCATGTCTTGCCCACCCATTGCCCTGCCTATTGCCCCAGCCCTGCCTAGCTGGCACCTTCCACTCCTCTGCTACAGTTGGAGGAAGGGCTATTCTTTGTCAAGGTGGGGTGTGGCTCTGGCAGGGAAGTAGCACTTGCAGACGCATGCACATGCACTTATGTGTCTTGGTGTGTGAGGCCCCGACGGGGCTACCCCAGGACCTGGAACAGAGCGGTATCATTGTGACCGGATGCGTCAGAGCAGCGAGTAAGTGTTGCACCCAACAGCGGACAGTGTGAGGGGGTGTGGCTCGGCTCAGAGGACAGACTCCAAGGTGCAGATGAGCAGGAATGGGGAGGTCTGGGAGAGAAAAAGAGGGGTCGGGAAAGAAGGGGTGGGGAAGGGGGAGGGGACGAAGAAAAGGAGGAGGGGGGCTCGCTTGGGAGGGGAAGAGAAAGTGGGAAGGAAGAGAAGGAGGAGTAGAGGAAGGAGGAAGGGGAAGAGGTGGGGGGTGAAAAAAGGAAGGAAAAAGAGGGACAGGGGAGGGAGGAGGGAGGGCCCAGGGAAGAGAAAGGAAGGTATAAGAGGGGGAAAGAGGAAAGAAGGGCTTAGTCGGAGAAGTCAGAAGAAAGGTGGCTGGGAGGGAGGAGAAAGGGGCGGGGCAGGGGAGGAGGGGAGGAGCTGGGGAAGGAAGTACAGAGTCAGAGGGAAGAAAGGGAAGGGGTGGGGACCCCACGACGAAGGAAAAGGCAGCTCAGGTGTCTCACTGGGCATCGGCAGGGCACCCGCTTCTGTGGTAGTTAGTTTCGGGAAGCCAGCCGGAGCTGTGAGGAAGAGAGCTTCGGGCGGACTGAGCACCCATGACGGCTTCTAGCCGTCTGATGGGTAGTTCCAGTTATTCTAAGCCCTGTCTGATGGGAGGCACTCTAACTGAATCCACTCCCCTCTGTGTCCTAGGGGGCTGAGTGGCCCAAAGGGGATGATGGTCTCAGCAGGGGAGGAGACACAATCTTCACCTACTGCACAGTCAGGCTACGTCCACTCCCAGCTCTGTCACACCCCCTCCGTAGTAAAATGACATCAAGCTGTCCCCACCCACTCCTCCACAGGGGGCATGGTAAGAACCAGCAGGTCTCTCCACAGTCCCTAGTCAGTCTGAAAAGCACTGGCAAAGGAGGACAGGAGACTGGAACCAGGGTGGCCCCCAGTCCATGGCCAGAGCCATATTTATGGTGTACTTAGAAAGCTAGGGGCACAGCTATGTCCTGAGGGGAGCTTGGCCCTCACAAGCTGGGACACCAGCTGCCTGTCCATAGGGATGAAGTTCAGCTCAGCTCTACCCATACCCACCTTCCTGCACTCTGCAGCAGAGGCTGCTATGCCCAGTACGAGCCTGTCCCCCACAGGTCCTTTGAGCCTGTTCCCAATGGGTTCTATCCAGCAGGCAAAACCCAGGCCTAACCAGCCCTGGGCATAGTGTTCTGAAGACAGTCTAGCCTAAACCCTCGGGGTATTTTTTTTCTGTTGAGTTTGGTTAACAGAATTGAAGACATTTGGGAGCCTGGGACTTGGGGTCACATGAAGATTAGAATCCAGGGAGGCATGAACCCAGAGAGAAATACTCCGCAAGAATTCACAGGAAAAGCCCAGAGAAATTCCCAGACCCCACTGTCTGGCATATTTTAAACATCAAACCCGTACCCACACATTAAATAACATTGCAAATGCTTTGTGTGGTGGACAACAAACCAAAACTGCTCATTTGTAGATAGAAAGGCGTTCGGAGAAAAGGCTATCGTCAGACTGATCTGCAGCCCACGGGCTACTGGAGTCCAAGGGAGAGAGCCGTGCAGGAAGGCTCCAATGCCCCTTCTGCCAAGAGCTCCATTTTCTTGAAGAAAATGAGAAGGGGCAAGAGATGGGCTTCTCCACCTCGAGTGATCAGGGACCCACCCTCCCCCATCTTCGGAACGTCTGGCTTGAATTACCCACAACTCTTCCACACCTCTGCTGCAAAAGCGGCACTTATAGTGACCAATATAAACTCAGGTAATACAGAGCTGAATGAACAATGACTCAAGTGAAGCAGACCAAATTATTTTTTTTTATAGTCTCATGTATCCCTGGCTGGCCTTGAACACTGTATAGCTAAGGATGACCTTGAATTTCTGATCCTCCTGCCTCTACCCACACCCCCAGCGCTGGGGTTACAGGTGTATGCAACCAAGCCAGATTTCTTTAGAGCTGGGAAGTGAAGCCAGGTCTTTGTTCATCCTAGGCAAGCACCCTACTAATTAAACTACATTCCTAGTATTGCAAATTGAATTTTTATCTTATGAAAAATCAACCAGGGGTTGATGGTCCACGACTGCTTCATGAAACACTCTGGGATTCAGGCTCTTTCTACCTGGCCCTAGATACTTCAAATCTTGTGGTCCAAACTAGCCACTTCGGCTCCGAGCATCACATCTGTATTCTAGGAAGGAGAAAGAAACCACCTCTTTTTTTTTTGTTTTGTTTTGTTTTGTTTTTTTGAGAAAGGGTTTCTCTGTGTAGCTTTGTGCCTTTCCTGGAACTCACTCTGTAGCCCAGGCTGGCCTTGAACTCACAGATATCTGCCTGCCTCTGCCTCCCGAGTGCTGGGATTAAAGGTGTGCACCACCACTGCCCAGCGAAACCACCTCTTCTTGTTTGGTTTTTTGAGACAGGGTCTTTCTTATCTAGCCTGGACTGGCCTTGAATTCACGGTTTAGCCAAGGACTTCCTGCTAATCTTCCAACAAAGGCCTGGGAAGCTGTCCCATGTCTAGGAAGACCTATCCACCTATGTCTTATGGCCAGAAGTCAGCCACACGGCCTCACCTGGCTACAAGGAAGTTCAGGAACCCCAAGTTTTAACTGCTGAGTCCTTGTGCAAAGATCCCTAGAAAGAGGCTGAATGAGTGATCCCACAGCTCCATCCAGGAGCTGGAACAAAGGCCTGGGGGACAGGAAGAGTATAAGGAGGGGTCAACCCAGGTGAAAGGATGAGAGACTGGCTTGGCTCTCACCTGAGGAGGAAATGCAGGCTATGGACCTCCCTCCTTTAGAGAAAGCCCAGACAAGCTACCCATAGCTGTGCTCCAAGACCCTCCGAAGCACAAACAAGGCCACTCTGAAAGAACTAGAGCCTGGGGATCAGAGATGAACAGCTGGTGTAGGCCAAAGACAAAACCTATGGAGTGACAGAAGCCTGTAATGAATGAGTAGGAATATGAAGAATGAGTGGGATGAGGGGAGGATGGAGACTGGATAGAGAAACGCACGGATGATTCAGAACGTGGATGTGGATGAGCTGTGTTTGCATGTGTGTGTGCGTGGATAGATGGGTGAGTGGATTGTGGGATAGCTGGATAGATGGATGGGTGTGTGGATGGATATGTGGGTGAATGGATGGGTAGATGGATGGACAGATGGGTAGATATGTGGATGGGTGGAGGGATGGATGGATGGATGGATGAATGGATGGACATGTGGATGGATGGATGGGTGGGTGGATGAATGGGTGGATGGACAGACATGTGGATGGATGGATAGATGGATGGATGGATGGGTGGACATGTGGATGGATGGATGGATGGATGGATGGATGGACGGTAGACATGTAGATAGGTGAGGGGAACTAGTAGAAGTGTGTAGATGAGTGGAAAGGCAGGTATAGAGAGTCATAGGGAGCTCCAAGCTCACACAACAGGTCTCTTCCTGCTTTCCCCACTTGTCCCTCGTTGTCCTCTTCAAATCTTACTCACCTGTGTCCAGAAGGCCTGCCCAAGGCTGCAGGGCACTCCAGAGCCCTTGTTTATGCCTCTCCGTTCTTCTTGCCATCGGGTTCACCTGCCTCTGTCCTGACAGCAGCCACACTGTTAGCAAGGGAGGCCGGGCTGTGTTTCCGCTATTGGCTCCTGAGCCCCTCAGAGAGCCTGACGTTGAGGGAGACTCAGTAAGCATTTGTTGAAGGAAAACTTTAAAAAGAAAGATGGCAAGATGGACAGAACAACAAATCTCCTCCCAGTTCCACTTAACCACCTCCCTCCCTTCCTCAGTGGTCAGAACATCGTTCCCATAGCAGCCGAACTGCTCCCTTCTAAACCCTCCTCTGGTTCCTCCTCCATCCGGGTAAGCCTGGGTGCCAGGGCTGGCTTTGGGCTTCCTCCCTATTGTGACTTATCCCCTCCAGAGGGCTTCCACTGTTCCTTCAGGTGAAGTGACATTGGCTGCTCCCTGACAGTTTCCCTCTGCCCCTCTCCCCGCAGTGGGCTGTGGATTCCACCTGTTATTACCAGATTTGGAACATTCGGGGGCTTTCCTCATAGTGACAACGGATCTGGCTGAGCCTTTTTGTCTGGAGGCTCAGGTCTTGCAGTTCCTGGAGGCTCCAGGCCATTGTCCTGGGTTGACTCCCTTGACCACTGATAGGCTCCTGCAAAGCCAGGGGGCCCTGGCACTATGCATGACTAGGCTCTCCTTGAGGACCCTAACACGCATGCTTCTACTGCAGGTGCAGGAATTTGGGCCTCCAGGATCATCCCTACATTTTAAAAACACCTCTACTTTCTGTCTCTGTCTATTATCTTCTAATCTTGCTGGCGAGTACATTTTCCCATTGAACTTTCTCTTGCTCTGTGATTGGGTATCTCCCCTCCCCTGGTGCTAACTTGGCCACCCCTAGATTCTTTGACTGTGGGGAGATTTATGTGAACTTATTTGGCCTAAACTCTTCTATAATAGTGCCACTGACCCCTGGGGTTCCACGGTGAGGACTGAACACCCTTGCATCTCTCCAAGTAGTCTCAAGGCCCAGGCTCATACTGTCCTCATGTTCTGGTTCCTCTGGTTCCATCTCTCTGGCTATTTGGTCTGCTCCATAATAGCGAACATTTTTACTTATTTATTTATTACTCTTATTATGTACATGCATGTATGTCTGTGTGGGGGTATGTGCACATGAATGCAGTTGTCCTGGAGACCCCCAGAAGCTGGAGTTCCCTTCGAGAGTTGTGATCCACCTGAAAGCTCCTGACATGGCTTCTGGAAACCAAACTCAGGTCCTCTGAAAGAGCAGTGTGTGCATGTTCCTAACTGCTGAGCTCTTTTTCCAGCCCCACAGAGTGGACATTTTCTCATCTGCCTGTGGCCTGCTGATGGTTAATTGTCCTGAATTAGTTACAAGGAAGACACAGCATTACAGCTTCTCCACAGAGGGCAGGTTTTACTGGGGTAGGGCCTCCGCAAAAGGGTGCCAGCCTGCGCTCTGACAACTTCCTGGAAGTCATTATTGCTAGTGGCCGGCCTTTTCCCTGTGGCTGAGGGACTCTTTCAGAGGAGGCTAGAGGGATACTCTTCCCAGGCGACAGATTCCTGGTGTCCTTGGTGAGAGGAAGAGGGGCTGAGTCTAAGATGTCCCTTGCATCCAGTGAGGGGCTCCTGCCTGTCCTTAGTAAACCTGGTCCTAGGAGTCTCCAGGAGCCAGAGGAAGGAGGTCTGGTGGCTAGAGCCACAGAGGGCCACCAGACAGAGCCTTGACATCCTGTCCTGAGGTCCTCAGTCCACTGTCCCTCCTTGATACTCTCAAGATTCTCTGCTGCCTTCCAGCTGACCCTTATTCCCTACATACTACCCCTCTCTCCAGAGTCTGCCTTTTTGGGTGGCATTTGGGAAGCCCCACAGGATCTGAGCTCAGGTCACCATGTCTAGAGGATGACTAAGGATTTGCAGGGCCTCTGGGTATTTTTCTTGGAGCCTAGAGTTTCCTAAGGGCTTTAGAGGTTCAGGAAGTAGGGCTGAGGAATGGTGGTATAGGAATTTAGCAAAATCACTGCATCAGGGTAGATATTAGAACGAATAACTGGTTTTTTTTTTAGAAGTACTTTGACCTTGAGGAATCCTTGTGGAAAACAGTGAATGTTTCCCGTGATCTGTAGAATTGTTTTGCTGAGGGGGCTTAGCAGCCATCCCATGACTTTGGTCACAAGAGGCTGCAGGCACACCCGAGGCTCTTGTATTATTGTGGATTGCACACGATACATAATAAAGGACTAGAGTCGTGAAGGCATGTGATGCTCTCCTTTAGTAAGACACGTAAATTAAGATTAGGGACTTTGCTACGAGGGAATATTTTTGTGTAACTTTCAACAAATAATGCCTTTGTACGGCTGTTCAGGGTTCAGTCCATCAAAAGAGGTTGGACCTTCCTGCTGCCGCATAGGCCTTACGGTTTCATCTTGGGAGTGCCTTCTTTCCTCAACCGACCAGTGATACATGATGCACTCCAACAGGTCGGGATGCAGCAGCTGCCTGTACTAGGCCGGAGGCAAGCCACCCTCCATGGCACTCTGGGGCAGCCCAATGGGCTGTGGTGTTAAGGCAGCCGACTCTGGCTGCTGCCGACTGGCCATCCCCTGTCCCCATTAAGGAACAATAGAGAATAAGCAGTTTTCTTTCTTCATTTCCCCGCTGTCTGCTAATATCATCTTGATGATAATTTCTTTTAATGGGCTATTTGTGGTAATTATGATACACTGAGTGAGTAATTGTATGTGACTCTGAGCACCCACCATGGGCAAGGGAGGTCCATAGGCCTCCACACTTCTGGCCTGGAGAGCTCTGCCCGAGACCTGCCACCACCTGCAGCCCTGGCCCCCTGCATTGCTGAGGTTCCAGGCTCTCAGCTTCTCCCCTGCGGTAGGGTGGGGGCTATATCCTTGGAAAGAGCAGCGTGCTTCCTGTTGGGGGCTTTTCTTGAGGGTGAGGGATGGCAAAGGGACCCTATTATAGATGGTGCCAGGGGCCTCCTGGCTTCTCAGGATATGCCCTGGCTAGCCTGTTTGCAGGGACTCAGCCCTACTCTAGTCTAGCTACAAAAAGCGTTGACAACTGCCCACCGCCTCAGCTTGCCTTTGGGGAGGAAGTTCACCCAGGTGGGGTTTCAGGCACAGCAGGAGTCATGCAAGGTGGACACCTTGAGGACTTTCTCTCCAGGTCTCCTGTGAGGAAGCTGCTCCTGTACCATGGCCCTCTCACTGTGCTGGAGGCTGGTTTCTGCCCTCTCCTGAGGCTCCAGTCTTCCCTGGGTACTGCTACTCTCTTTGCAAGCCTACGTTGGTCTTTCCAATAATTGGGACCTCCCATGTGCCAACATACCAGCTCAAGTAGACCTCCAAGGTCAGCCAGAGTCCTGCCCGGAGGTTTTCCAGCCACGGGGGTGAGAGTGGGGGCTCAGGAAGGTCTAGAAAGGCACAGGAACCTCAGAAGCCATCTAGCCTCTGACCAGGACCCCTGACTTCCAAACATCCTCCAAGAACACTGGGGCCTGCCTCTTCTTTGGAATGGGGAGGCCTTGACACCCTGAGCCTATGCTCAGGACACAGACTGCTGGAGTCCTTGAGGGTATTGCTAGGCAGAGCCCTGTTGGACATGGTGAGTTGCAAAAGCACCATTCTCAGCCTCAACCAGTCCCCAAAGCTCCTCACCTCTACTACTGCACCCACCTCTACATCCCACTCTATCATCACCATACCACCACCATTGCCACCATAACCATCACTACCATCACCATACCACCACCACCATCACCACACCACCATCACCACACCACCACCATCGCCACCCTAACCATCACTGTCATCACCATACTACCATCACCATCACCACCATAACCATCGATACCATTACCATAACACGACCATCATTACCACCCTCACACCACCGCTATCACCATACCACCACCATAACAATCACTATCATTACCATATCACCACCATTATCACCACCATCACCATCACCATCAGTGCATGGGTGAGGCCTTGGGTTCAATCATCAGCACCAGCCCCCTCCCACACACACACAAAGAAGAGCAAAGCTGGCCGTAAGATGGTACCCACGTGTACTTCTTCCGTGGTGCTCTATGCATGATGTAATAAAGCAAGGCAAGAAAGGAGCGTGGGGCTCAGATGAACGTGATGTAGCTACCCAGCTGCAGAGGCAGCCCCCTAATTACCATCCTGTGGGCATGAAGAGTTGATACCTGGTTTTCCTCAGAAAATATGACTGTGATGAGGAAGGTGAGAAGCACCGTGTGACTGTTCCCCACGAGGGTTCATGTGCTAGAAGCTTGGTCCTCAACCAAAACTATGTGAAAGATGAGAGGACCTGTAAGAGGTGGGGTCTAGTGGGTGGTCCTCAGATTTTGGAGGGCTTCCTTAGGCAGAAGAGGCTGGTGGTTTAGATAGGGGATTGGGGAGGCTTGTGGGACACACATACCACATACACACACACACACACACACACACACACACACACACACACACACACACACACTGCTGCCTGCCTCCTCCATCGCCCGGCCAGCCCCATGGGCTGTGATGGGCTGTGATAACAGCTCTCCTCGTGTGCCTGTTCTGGTCAATAACCCTCAGCTCCTGGAGGAGGCTGATGGCACTGCCCCCTCTGTCATAATTAAGCTCATGACGCCTAATTAATTGAGTGGTCAGGATACTAATTATCGTCTTTATTGAGACTGGAGGAGGGTGAAGGGCAACCTTGGCACTGAGCACCCCCTGCCTGGCGGCTTTGCTCTTGAAGACCCCAGAAAAGCCTCAGTGCCAGCCTCAGTTTCTGCTCTCTCCCTTGGGGACCCACTCCCACCCCCAGGGCCCCACCCCCATCCCAGCCCTGGCCTTTTCGCTTCCTCATGATTCTGCTTCTGGGTCTCAGAACATGTCCTCTCTGCTCCTTAGTCGTGCGGTCCGCTTGTGCCTCTCTGGGATCCCACAGGTAGCCACACATCCTGGAGTCACAGTGGCCAGCAGCTAACGGTGGCCTTACAACTTGGAAGTGGTTTTTAAAACAGCTCCTCCCTAACAGGCTCCAGGAATGCCTGGAGGGACTGCCGGACAGGAAGGCTGGTGGCTGGGGAGGAGCCAGGGGTTGGGGTTGGCTTAGAGTTTTTCCTCCATTTTCGTCCAGTCCACCAACAGTGGGTTCTATCCCTGCCCGTGGTAGGCTCACTAGGGTCCTGGCCGGCCACACCTCTTCCTTTCCGGGCCCTGCATAGGTTGGCGGTACCCACTCTGAGATGGTAATGACAAGCCTGTTTGGGGGTTACTGGGAGAAGCTCAGTGTGATCCTATCTAGAGCGGCAGCTAGGGGAGGGGGCAGGGAGGGAGTGGGGAGACCTGGGAGAGCCTGAGAGGACTGAGCCTGGAGAATGCCCTCAGCTGGCCTCTGAGAGGGGCATCTTGGGCTCCAGGACTCTTTGGAGGAGCAGCTAAGCAGTGGGGATTAGGGAGTTATCACACCCTGCAGGGGTCAGCTGGGCTGGGGCGGACTGGTGCTTGGACCGGATTTTAGCAGCCAGCGAAGGCTCAGTCGCCAGAGATCGGGAGGACCCAGGCGAATGGTCTCAGTTGGAAGACAGGGCCCGCACTTGCTGCCCCCATTCCCCAAGCCTTGCAATTGGCAAGTCTTCCGCCCAGAGGCAGCACCTCGAAGAAAAAGGGACCCACATCGCAGCCGGGAACTTGGGGGCTCTGGGGACTGGGTGGGAGCGCCGGCCTGTCCCAGCTCATGGCCTGGCTCGGTTCCACCGCCGACAGATGGCAGCAGGCGAGGGGGTCCGGCTTTGCAGAGAGGGGCGTCAGATGGCGCCGCCCGAGGAAGCGCAGGGGCCCTGGGATCTGAGCATCTGGAGGGGCTGCGTGCCCGCTGCGCCGCGCGGGTGGCAGGGGAGGTGACACGCTGAAATGCCACCGCCGGTGCCCCGGGCTGTCCCAACCCGGGCAAGTGGGATGAGGTGGGAACTGCGGATCGCACAGCTGTCTGCAAGCAGCTGTGCGCCTTTGGAAGACAGCCCTTGCGTACGTCTGCGCTCAGGCCCTTGCGTACGTCTGCGCTCAGGCCCGTGTGGCGGCTGAAGTACAGAGCAAAGGACAGGACTTCCGCGGACGCTCACCGTGGTGTTCGCAGATCCCCTTGCTGCTGGGGACCGTCCCCCACCTCACTGTCCACAGCCCACCTACCTGCCTGCAACTGACCTTGTGACCCATGTCTGGGACACTAATACCACGAGGGTGAGGTAGAGATTGGGTCCCAGGAGATTGGGGGGGAGGGCGGCGGGGTGGGGGTGGGGAGGCAATTTAAGTAGCAGGAGCAGAGGGTTGAGGACAAGTTCCTGTCCCTCAGGAGCCCTTTCTGGTCTGAGCTTTGAGTAGCTAACCCAGCCGCCACGACTTTACCTCTTGTTAGAAAGTGAGAAACACTGTCCTACAGAGTGAATTCCAGGACACCCAGGGCTACAACAGAGAAACTGTGTCACGGACGGTGGGAGTAGTGGGGGACAGACGGGTCAGACAACTCAACAACAGAAGTGAGAAACAGCCCCTTCTCCAACGTCCTGGTGCCAGGGTTCCCTCACTGGACATCCTGCGGATGTCTACAGCAAGCTGAGGGCACAGCCTAGGTGGCGCAGTACAGGGTGGGTTCTACATAACCCACGCAGAAGCTTCCTGAAGATTGGGTTAGGCTCCTCCACAGGAGATCCCTGAGGAATGTCAGTGGTCCAGCTGGACCACTTCAGGGAACCCCTCACCCAGGGTAGGGCACAGCACTCAGACTTGACCAAAGGTGCTGGAAGTGGTGACTATCTCCCCCTAAAATCCCGGGTGCTGGACTCCCCTCCCCTCCGTCCCAGAGGGGCAAGTCTCTTTTTCTCAGAGACCAAATAGAGAGCCTGGTTCGGGTAGGACCGGGGCACAGAGCACTGGACACAGCACAGGGAGCCATCGCATGGCTGTGGAAGGGAACAACCGTATGGGAGCCCCAGAACAGTGTTGCCCTTGAGGTGGTGGCTCTAGGGCCCAAGGGGGCTAGGCTCTGACTATTGGAGTCTGCTGAACAGTTGTCTGTAGTCCTTGAGGTCCCAAGGAGGACCGACCACGGCCTTTGTGACTAGACCCGGGGAAAGAAGTGCCAGAGCAGGAGAGGGCCTGCAGGTCAGGGGCTTCGAATCAGGGCAGCAGCACAGAGTGGGGAGAACAGCACTGTGGCCCGCAGAGCTTGAGTAGAGTCCCTGAAGCTTCCTCCTCCTGCCCATGCCCCTCCTCAAGAGTGCAGCGTTCTCCCCAACCCTAAAGGGCTCGCTGTGGAACCCCAGTTCTTCCTACCTAGCCCCAGCAGCCAGGGAGCATCCCCATTAGATGGACAGAGGCAATGGGCTGGGGGCTGGGTAGGGACCCCTCCCAGAGGCGTGCTCCCCACCAAGCCTTGCCAGGCAGGGGTGCTAGTGGCACCAATGTCCGTGAGTTGGAGGACGGTGTGGGGACAAAGCCTAGGGACTCTACAACCCCTGTGGATGGGAGGGCAAGGTCGTTGGATCAGGTTGCAGAGGAACCGGGAGGCTGAGGCATGGCGCCTCCTGCTGGCCAGACATTGTGCTGCCCTGGGCTGCCACTGGGATTTCTCACACAGTCTTGCCTGTAAGAATTGGAGCCTAGGGTTGGAGAGATGGCTCAGAGGTTAAGAGCACTGGCTGTTCTTCCAGAGGTCCTGAGTTCAATTCCCAGCAACCACATGGTGGCTCACACCTATCTGTAATGAGATCTGGCACCCTCTTCAGTATACATAATAAAAGTTTACTTTAAAAAAAGAAAGAAAGAAAGAATTGGAGCCTAAGGAGCACTGCGGCAGGAGGCAGAGCTGGGCTCTTGACTACAGAGGGACTGCTGTAGGCAGGGCAATGGTGTGGGGTGGCTTTGAGGCCATGCACTTTTTGTTTTTGAAATGGGGTCTCTTTATGTAGCCCTGGCTCTCATGGAACTTGCTATGTAGACCAGGTTGGTCTTGAACTCACAGAAATCTGCCTCCTCCTGTGTGCTGGGATTAAAAGTGCCATTACTCCTAGTCATATTATACCTTGCCCCATAGGTTTTATTAAACAGAAAAATGAACTCTACCTACCTCTCAATGTATTTCCTCACGCTAGCCAGTTTATCCATCAAACCCACTGGGTGTTTTGTAGATGAAGGAGAGCCTCAGGGTCTCAGGGTAGGGAAAGGCCCAGGGAGGTAGGGTCTTTTCACCCAGATATTCCAATCCCTCCAGGAGGCTGTCAGGGACCGAGAGGGGTCCTGGGACACATCCTGTGACAGGGTTCATCAAAAGTACCCATAAGCAGGCCCTGAGCACAGAAACAACCCTGGGTACCTTCCTCGCTCCACCCAGGGAATCTAGGGACCCACGGGAAGTCTGAGACTCTGCATTTTGACCAACACCCTTGCAATGCTGCAGTGTGCTCCATGCGGACTCAGTATCAGTCAGGTGTGCAGGGATCCACGGGCAGGGTAGGAAAGAGAAAGAGTGGAGATCTTGTTGCGGAGGGCAGGGTGGGCTTCTATTACAGGACGGCGAATCTTAATTCCCAGTTGACAGCAAGGGACAGAGAGAACTGTCCAGAATTTGTCCACGAGGTTTGGGAATGATGTACAGGGACAGCTGACAGAGAGGAAGGGCTTCTTGGGGAACATGGCACCTGCTGTGGCCCTTTGGGAACCTGTGCCAGGCAGAGTCCAGAGCTAGGCTAAGCAGATCCCTGACTGAGTGGCTATGGTCCATATTGTCCCCTCTGGGTACTTCTTAACTGTACCCCTACCATGTTGTTTTCAGTGACACCCTACAGGGCTTCTGGGGGCTTAGGAGGTACCCCAAACCAGCCTAGCCTGCTTAGTGGGGTAAAGGGAACTGGAGTTGCTGGGTTGGGTTTCAGGCCATTCTGCCAAATTGTGAATAAATAATCAATACTAAATAGATAATCAATGCTATAGGTGAACTTAACTCCGGAGGATATCCTAAGACACCCCCCCCCCATACCTCTCCTCTGTTGCCCAGAACACTGTCCCCATCTGGCTACTCTGTTAGGTTCTCCATAGGGGCTTTGTGTGGAAGAAGGCCAGGGTAGCTGTGGCCTGGGCTGGGTGTGAGTGGGGACAGCTTAAGGCTGAGGACCCTGTAGAGGGATCGCTTGTCTTCAGGAAGAGGTAGTTTCCTTAGGTGAGGTCAAAGATTTTCAGTTGTCACCCAGAGCACCAAGGAGTGGACAAGACTAAGCAGACTGTGACAGAGACAGAGAAGAAGTCCCCCCAACCTCAGAAATAGGCTCAGGATTTGCTACCTGGTAGAAAGAGGCCCCGACGATCATGAAACTTCACAATGCTGAGGGCAGAGAAGATACTAGAAGTTTCCAGCAGGGTAGAGTTGGTCACACATAAATGAGGAAATCAGGAAGGTAAGGTGCCTCAATGGGAGTGTGGGTCCCCTGGCAGACTCATGATTGCAGAATAGGGACTTCTGAGGTGTCCTGAGTCCTGAAAGTTTACATTCTGGAGGTCAGGGTACCCAGGAACAAGAGAGAACCAGGAAAGAGGCAGTCACAAGCTTGGAGAGCCGAGGGAAGCAACCACAGGAAAGTCACTTCACCATCCAGGTGATGGGCACACAGGAGAGAAGGCCCAGAAGGGACACTATGACACCAAGTGTGTGGGGTCAGGCCACATGTAGGTGAACGTATGAGAGTGGAGGAGGCGGGAGGGGAGGACACAGGCATAAAAGGAAGGGACGGGGTGGGGGAGGGGGAGGAGGAGAGGAGGGGTTCCACGACAATTTGCTGGATGGCATCTATATAACTAGAGCTATAAGTAACAAGGAGCCCACAGGGGAAGGGAATGGAGGCCTGTGTTCTGCAGTGGTGAGTACCCCGGGTGGTACAGAGTCTGTCGGGAAGCAGCAAACAGTTCCCTTGCAGCCCAGAGCCTCTATGGAAGGGTGTGTGTGTGTGTGTGTGTGTGTGTGTGTGTGTGTGTGTGTCTGTGTGTCTGTGTGTCTGTGTGTGTGTGTGTGTGTGCCTGTATGTCTGTGTGTCTGTGTGAGTGTGGTTTCCTGCAGAGGGAGGTGCAGGGCTTGGCAGAGGTGCACGCTGGCTTTTGCCAGCCAGTTTGGTGACCCCACCAAACCCACCCAGAGCGTCTCCAGCAGGGTCCCCTTCAGCAAGTGCCGCATGAATGAACTACAGCCCATCCGGACTACAGACTATGACCCAGCACTGAAAAGAAGCACCCTGCGAACCTGGAAAAACACGTGGAGAGCCCTTACGCAAAAGACAACAGACGGCAAGAGTACAGTTGCGCTGAGCAGATTAGCTGGGGCCGCTGGGAAGGGCTGGGTGCTGCCATGCAGCCTGGGCCTGGCAGAGTCACAGGGACTGAGTCTAAGGTGGGTGTGGCTCAGCGATCGTGCCCGTCACCACAGGGCTGCAAGTCGTGAGCACTCAATCACAGCAATGCAAGCTGCCGCTGACAGGGGAGACCAAGGGGACTTGGAAATCCTCAATCATTTGTCTGCAATCTAAAACAGCTCAAGGAAATAAAACCATTAATTACGTGTATAAAAGGAAACTGCAACGAGGCATCAGGGTCTGGCACGGCTCCCATCGCTGTTGGAGGGAACACAGGCTTGGGGATCTACCCGTCCCTGGAGTCATAGATAGAGAAACAGGTCATGAGTAAGACTGAGGCGGGTGGAGCTGGATTTGTGCCTCCCTCCTGCCTCTATCCTGCCTCCCCTCCCCTCCCCTCGCCTCCCCTCCCTTTCCCTTTTCTTCTCCCATGTCTCCTACCCTCTCCATTTCCAGGGCCAGCTCCCCTGATGAGCTGATCAATTGCTCATCACCATCCGTGGAGATTCTTAATTCAAGTGTGGCATCTCAATCAACATCGCTGCCCTTCCCAAGCCGTCGATGAACGGTTTGTGGACAAATGAGCCCTTTGACTAGTCCCTGGCCTCCACAGGGCTGTGTTGCCTACCTGGGCTCCATGCGCCTTCTGGTGGCCATGGGGTGAAACACAGCCTAGAAAGCTGTGGGCAGAGTGGAAGGTAGGGTGGGGGAGGACAGGGTTCTTGGTGGGCAACCTGTAGAAGACATAGCAGAAGCCCACCCTGTGTGGCCTCTGGTCCCTGACCCTCTCCTGTCACACCCTACACCATCCTCCTTCGTAAGACACCAGAATGGGATGGTGCTGCACACTTTAATCCCAATACCTGAGAAGCAGAGGCAAACGGATCTTTGTGAGTTCAAGGCCAGCCTGGTCTCTATAGCTAGCTAGTTCTTGGCCAGCCAAGGCTACGAGGTGAGACCCTGTCTCAACAAACAAGCAAACAAACAAACAAACAAACAAACAAGGAGCTCCACAAGCAAAGACACCAAGCCTATCAATTCCCCACCAGCACAGAACAGACCCCCTACTGTTCTCCAGTGCTAGTAAGTTCCACAAAGTCCCACAGTCCCCCTGGCTGCCCCCATGCCTATCTTGTGTTCCAGATCATTCTTCTGCTGACTTTCACATGTGTAGGTCCCTAGGCAGACACTCTTCACCATGTCTGTAGGTTTCTCTGCTTTTGACCACATGGACCCACCCCCACCCAGCCTGCACCCCAGCCTTGCAGCCTGCACCCCAGCCTTGGGCTGTTCTAGAAGGCAAAGCCTTTGGCTGGCTGATGGCTGTTCCTCAGAGACTGGTTCGCCATAGCTACTCAGGACACGTCCGTTGTTGAATGAATGCATGAATAAGCAGGAGGTGAGAGGAAGGGCGGGAGAGCCTGGTGGTCACAGAGCTGAGCTTAGGGTCAGGTCAGGCCTGCAGGCTGCTGACACTAGCTTCTGTCCTCTAAGGGCTCTGAACGGAGCCTGGCTGCTCACCTGAGGAGTGTTCTGAGCCACCTGTGGAGGCCAGAGCTCAGGGTTGGGTTCTTCTCAGAGGATGCCATGGTGGCAGCATAGTGGGATTTTGGCAGACAGTGTAGGCACAGGGCCCACTTGGACCCCAATAAACAAGCAAGCCCGAGGCTGCGAGGAACTTCGGACCCACCTCATTGCCTCTTCCTTCCCTGATATAGCAGAACTATACGGCTAGTCTGGAGGGCCAGAGATCAGAGGCCTCATTCACCCTCCTCAGCTCCTTCTCTTTCTGGAAAAGGCTGGCACAGCTAACAGGTGAGGAGACTCCCTGGCTCCCTCACCTCTCCCTACCTCAATTGCCCCTGGGCTCCAGGCCAACACTGCAGGACCTAAGACCCCTGGCAGTTTCTCTAGTGCACTCACTACTTATCCACATTGGCTTCTGGACGATCTGGTCATCCGGTGACTGTCTCTCTCATCATACTGGCTGCCTGGGCTAGGCATGGCAGGTACCCGTGAGTGTGTGGACACTGACCACTGACCCAACTTCTCTGTCTTCTGTCCTCCGCCTGGGGCAGTGACACCTGAGCTATGAGGGTTCCACGGTGTGTGTGTGTGTGTGTGTGTGTGTGTGTGTGTGTGTGTGTGTGTGTAGGGGTGACCCTGCTACCAGCTCCCTTCTCTCCTTCCCCAGTTCCCAGCAGAGACTAGTAGACCCAAGGTCAGCGGTCTTCATATTGACAGTGTCTGTCCCCCCCTAGGCTGTTGGGGGAAGTGAGGAGGAGGCAGCTTGGCTCGATATGGCCCATCTTGTGAGACAATAAATTTGGCCATTGACCCAGCGAGCAGACATCGATAAATGAACGGTTAATATAAACATTGCCCTTCCCAAATTAATCCAGGCTGTGGGGGTGGGGCTGGGAAAGTGGGAGGCTGAAATATGGAAGGAGGCAAGAGGACAGTGGATTCTCCAGGAGCCCCTCAGCCTCCTAACCCACCCCTGTGAGAAGGTAGAATCTGCATTTCTCCTCAGTCAGTATGCTCTGGGGCAGACATCTCCTCTCCTGATGCAGCTATGAGAAGCACACAGGAAAACAGCAGAACTACCCCAGCCTAGGTGTGCTTCCCCACTCCCTACCCCCAGTGTTACCTGAGATGTTTACCTGACAAAGGGTTCACTGTTAGTTAAAAGAGACACCTTGGAGTGCCTATCTGCTCTCTGGAGAGCCTCGTGTGAAGGGTAGGTGGATCCAGCCTGTGCTGGTCACCCCCACTTTCTGAAGTAGGACCCACAGATCCATGAAGAGTGCCTGCATGCTCAATAAATGTGGTTGTCACTACCCTCAGGTACAACTCTGTGGCCTCTGTGGCCTCCAAGAAGAAGGCTTGCAGTCGTTTGAATGTGCATGGTCCCCACAGGCTCATACGTCCGAATATTTGGTCCCCAGTTGGTGGGACTGTTCGGGAAGGATTAGGAGGCGTGGTCTTGTTAGAACAGGTGCGTCACTGGGGCAGGCTTTGAGGTTTCAAAAGACTCCCACCTTTCCCAGTGTTTCTTTCTCTGCCTCCCTCCAACTTGTGGATCAAGATGTGACCAACTTGGCTGTTCCTGCCGCCATGCTTTTGTGTTGCCTCTAACCCCCTGAAACCATAAGTCCTCAAATTAAACGTTTCCTACATTGCCTTGGTCATGGTACTTCGTCACAGCCATAGAAAAGTAACTAAGACCGGACTGGAGGAGCTGCTTGCTTGGCTGTGGCCCCAGGGGCACTGCTCTGTCCTCTGCAGCTTCTGTAGCCTCCGATATCCCTGGGACCTGGTTGTGGCAGCACCTCCCAGATGTCTTCTAAAATTATAAACTGCATCTATAAACAGCCATGGCCTGGGTGCAGGCCTGAACCTTGGACAGCTGCATTCAAAGCTGTCCCACGCCTCCCAGAAGAGTGAAGGGGCCACCAGCCATTCCCAAAGGCTCAGAGAAAGCTCTTGGAAGCCCCCAGAATCTGGACAGCAAGCCGGGGGGTTCAGAGGACACCCCAAGGGAGGCTAGAAGAGCAGCTGGCCCTCTTGCTTCGTCTTCTGGCACCCATGGCCAGTAGTGCTCAGCTGGCCTCCCACGTCCGGTATCCAAGGCCTTGGACAAACTGAGGCCCAGAGTTCCCTGGAAAGGCTGTGAGGCGTGGGAGGCCCACTCATTAGACTACTGGTGACACAGGCAGGTGCCCATAGGTTTTGCTCTTCCTCCAGGTGAGGACGGTGGTAGGGGCTGAAAGCTTGCCAGCTGCTGTCTCTGCTTCAGGATGAGGAGCCCCGAGCCCCTCCCCCGCAGGTGCTCCCCATCCCGGCTTCCTCTGTGGGAAAGCTCCCTCTGTCAGAAGCTCACAGAACAAGGTGCAGGACACATGATGGATGGGCAGCAGGGGGCCTCGGCCTGCCCTGACTGGGCAGGTGGGAAGGAACTGTCAGCACCTAATGGGCCTGTGACAAATGGAGTGGGGTGTTCCGGGGAAGCTTCCTCTCCATCCCCGCCCTGAGAAAGGCTCCAACGGTGGGATAGATCCGGCCCAGCACACGGGGTCATCATGGGAGTCTGGGGGAAGCCCAGGACAGGGCTGTGTCCATTGCCCTGAGTTCTTGGTGGTGGTGATGGTTGGGGGGGGGCAGTTTCAGGATCCTCTCAGCATGGAGGGAGGCAATTAGGGGGAGGGACTGAGGCCTGAAGTGGGCTCCCAGTGGCCCACGCCCTCCTGACTGGCCAAAGCAGCTGCTGAGCTCAGCTCTGGCTGACCGAGGGCTTTAGGGACCATTAAAAACATTCTGGGCCGCCGGCCGCCAGAGACATCAATCTATGCTGGACACAACCCTGCTGCCCTGCCCCCTCCCCCCTGCTTCCTCCAGAGCCTCTGCTCTTCAGCCTCATTCTGGCCTCTCTTGGCTCCTGTCCTCCCAGACGAGGGCCCCTCTGCTCTGACACACTGAGAGATACCTATCCTTAGAGCCTCGGGGACACACGCTGCTGAGGGCCACCCTGCGGAACACTCTGGGGGGCGGGTCCCACTGACAGGAGGCTCTAGAGGAGACACGGGAAGGAGGTGCCCAGCCAGGGAGGTGCCATCAGAGGGTCAGAGGACCAGCATAGGAAGATGGGAAGTTGGAGGTGACAGTGGGAACGGCCCCTGCAGCACTATGCTTAATGCCACTGACCTTTGCTGAAAATGGGTGACAGGGAACTTTGGAGTATTTTCTTTTCTTTTTCTTTCTTTCTTTTTTTTTTTTTTTTTTTTTTTTTTTTTTTTTTTTTTTTTTTTTTGGTTTTTGGTTTTTCGAGACAGGGTTTCTCTCTGTAGCTTTGGAGCCTGTCCTGGAGCTCACTTTGTAGACAGGCTGGCCTTGAACTCACAGAGATCTTCCTGTCTCTGCCTCCCGAGTGCTGGGATTAACAGCGTGCGCCACCACTGCCCAGCTCTGGAGTATTTTCTAACAGGCTGTGGAGGTCCAGTTCCAGTGTGTCTGGGCAGGATATGGGGCAGTTGTCTGACTGTACTTCCTGGGCTAGGGTGGGGCCAGGCTGCCCCACCAAGGGCTCTAGAAGTTGAGGAGGCAGTGATGGAGGCCCCTGGGTCACATTAACTGCTCCCTGGAGGGACTGCAGAGGAATAACAAGCCAGGGACTTCCTGGGAGGCTGCTGTGGAAGCTGTGTGCAGTTCCATGGGGGCAACCATCCTAGGCCTGCCTCAGGAGTCCTGTGGGCAGAACAGGGCTGGAGGACATGCCATTGTCATCCTGAGAGGCACTTGCAAGGGAATAAAGCAGTGCTGGGCCCAGGCGACAACCCACCCATGGGAAGGGCACCTCACGGTGGGACTCAGTCCCTGCTGCCCATGCTTGCGTTCAGCCTGTAAGAGAACCGGGAAACACCATCAGGTGGCTGGGAACAGGCCAGGCCGGCATGATCACTGGGACACTGCTGTCACCCACCTGCATGGTGCTCTGGGATCACTGGGAGGTGCCAACTGAGGGCAGGGGTGCTGATGTGGCAGGGATCGGGGCTGAGTTAAAAGAGCCATTTTGTCCTCCCTGCCCTGAGTCTCTGAATCCCCAGGCCCCCTGGACACTGGGCCAAGGTTTGCTGACCTGGCAGGGGCAGAGGACAAGATGCCACTGAGGCTGAGGCAGGCGCCAGCAGCCCAGAGGATTTACTCACTCACCATTGATCGGCCAGGAGGCTTTTCTGAGGGGTATGATGATGCTTGTCATGTCAGAGAAACGGCCTTGCTCGGGGGTAATTGATTGAACCTCCCCTTTAAGAATATTCAGAAAACTAGGTTCTAAGAACAGGCAAGTCCCGGGCCCTGGTCAGGCCAGTCGTGAGATGGGGAACACAGGAGGCCACCTATAGCCTCCATAATGCAGAAGGCGCAGCTGCAGCTCCTGCAGGGACAGCTGCAGGACAGGGGACAGATGTTGGGGGCAGAGTGGGGCCTGCCTTCAGGCAGATGCAGTCAACTGCCTGAACACTCCAGGAGGTAAGGGTCAGGCCCCTGGTTGGGCCCCATATGCTGTGTGATCCTGGAAGGTCTCTGAGCCTCTCTGGGTGCCAAAACAGGAGCCCAAGTCTAGCCCAGGACCTGTGAAGTAGATCAGAGTCCCAGGTACCTCCCCTCTGTCCCTCCGCTTCCTCACAGTGGCCAGGTGACTTTTTGTCCGTAGGTCCTCCTTTGCAGGCAGGTGAACTGCCTGCCTAACATCCTCCCCACCCCACCCACCCCCACAGTGCTACTAAAAGTCTCTTCAGCCAGCCTGGGGAATACCTAAGCAGTCTTCAAAACCTTCCCACTTTGGGGTATTCTGTCCTGGTGCCTGAGCACCCAGTGGCAGGTGCTGTCCTTGTCTGTGTGTGGCCCCTCTCACTCCCTGGTTTATCAGGATGGGGTGCTTGCCAAGGGAACCGTTGGGGCCCAGCTCCTCCGTGATGAGCAAAGACTTCACTTGGGTCAAGTGGACTGACAGATCATGTGCATTACAAAACATAGAGGATGCCTTCAAAGCCATGCTGTCTTGGCATGTGTCTGTTCTGCCCGACCACTGCTGGGAAGGAAATAGAGGCCGGATGTGCTGAAGCAGGAGTTATACATCTCCATTGGAACTATACCTCCCCTAGACTCTTGGGCAGCTAGTTTCCTGGCACAGGATCCAGTCCTGCAACCTGGGAAGCCATCCTGGCCATGATCCCTGACAGGCAAAGCCTCTGAGGTCAAGTCAGTACCCTAGGTTCTGTATGAGAGCTCTGTCAGTTCTAGCTGCCTTCGCTGCCATTCACTGATGGTGAACGACACAGAACTGTGTTGTTACCCCATAGTCTGGTGCAAGCTCCCACACAGTCTCCATAAGCCCACCCCGATGGATCGGGGACCCCCGAGGAGACAGTAGAGTGGTAAGGCCTAGATGCCACCAACTAACTGATTGTCTAGCCTCTGTGTCAGGATGGTGCCCCTGGTATGGCTACAGGGCCAGGTCAGCATTGCCTCTCCCCGAGGGGCTGAGACCAGCAGGGGTCCGGATGATCCGCTATTGATGAGGAAAGCGGGAGGGAGCAGGCCTGGCCTGGGTCAGCAGATCTGCTGTGTGCAGGATGTGCCTGGCTATTGATCTGATAGGCTGGATTGGCCTCTTGGGAGTCAGTCCATCCAGACACGGCCATGGGAACGGGACTGCTTCTCCATCAGAAGTGTGTAATGTTTCCCAGTGTTGGTAGCAATGCTTAAGCTACTGCTCCAACAGGCCCCTACTCAGAGGAGAGCTGGCCCTCAGCGCCACCCCTAGCTACAAGGTTGCTGCTGTCTTGCCAGTTGGTTGGCTTTGGGTGCCCCAGGACGCAGACGCTCCCATAGAGACCACGATGCCAGTGACAGAGGTGGAGGGACTCCCACAGGCAACGTGAGATCCATAGGCCAGAAAGAGAAGCAGGCACAGGCATAGAAAGTGGGTACGGGGCCCCCAAATGTTCTCCTGAGCCCTGAAGACAGACATATAAGGGAGGTGCCAGAGGAGACCCTGACAAGCCCGACAGCAAATGTACCAGAAGTGAGGAATGTAGCTGTTGGTGACCGGGATTCTGCTACTGGCCCTGGAAAACCTCCAGAATGGCCCCACGCTCAGGTCACACAGCTGGGGCTACCCCTGCCCTCTGCCTGTCTGCGTGGCTTGCAGCTGGTGCATGTGGCCACAGATCAATAGTGGGAAGCTGGTTTACTTGGTGGGGTCTGACAGCTTGTGGAGCTACTCCAGACTGCAGACAGGGCCTGGGGCTGCCCACACTTCCCACCCAACCTCCACCACTAATGAATTGGGAGTTCATCTACAAGGCCTTGGCAGGCAGTCTGGCTCCACAGGGGACTTGGAGTGAGCAGGTGGCTGGTTTCTCCTGTTAGGCTATTACCAACCCACTCGCTTTTGGGGGGGCAGGAGCCAGGACCAAGCCACGCTGGGGAGTTGACACCTCATGGCACATCTCCCACACTCAGGACTCTGATGGAGTGAGAAAAGAAACCAGACAATTCATTGGGCAGCTTTGGGAGCTGAGTTTTCTGGGATGTGAATCTATTTACACGATGTGGTCTAGGCGAGGCCGGTAGACTGGAGGCCACGCGATCTTGGCCAGAGCTGAGTCAGGCAAGGGGACCCTGAGGAGCAGGACTTGGGTATGAGGGGGCTCGCATGGCTCCTGAGGGGCACTGAATGCCAGGTAAGTTGTTTTTTTTTTTTTTTCCCAGCATGGGATATCCCCAGAAATGCTGCCCTGCCCAAGGCCAGGTCCGAGGGGGACCCTTGAGGAAGCTGGTATAGATGCCTGCCCTGCCTTCCTCCTAGGGTCCCAGGATATGTCTGCTTTAGGGTGGTAGCTAGCATCCCAAGACAATATTCCATAGAGAGGGAAAGAAGGTTTTGTTTGTTTGTTTGTTTGTTTGTTTGTTTGTTTGTTTTTTGTCAATTTAATTAAAAAAATCCTTCCAGTCTCTAGTCATGGACCTGCCTGGTGTAGGGCACAGAGTAATCTCAGCTATCCATTTTAGCCTGGCCCAGCAGGTGGCTCAAAACGGAGGTGGGGGAGGAAGCCCTCTGGGCCAAGCCTGTCTGCGGGCCTCCTTAGGCCTTCTGCTGAATGGGTCCTTTTGGACTCTTTGACCTTGACAGCATGCGGCTGGTCCTAGCCTCTCTGGCCTCCCAGCCTTCATGGGCCTCCCCGGCCTCCCTGCCACCCCTGACATCCCTGGGCTTCAGTAGCTCTCTTTGGCTGTTTTAGCCTCGTGGCTTCCTCAGGCACTCTGGGTCTTTCTAGCCACCCCAGCCTTGCCGTCCGCCCTGTGCTGTCCACCCATCCCGCGGCCTACGTATGAGGAAAACAGTGCCTTGAGACAAGGCCTTTCTCGGGCCCTGAATCCCAGCTGTCCTCCTGCTTGGATAGAAAGGGACAGGAAAGGCACCTGCTTTTGTAAGGGCCGTTTGTCCCCCCCAGGGGAGAGCTGCCCAGTTCCTCAGGGTCCGCTCCCCAGCTACCCTGTGGTCACCTTTATGGCGGCATGACCATCTCCTATGATCAGCTTGCAGTGTTGTTACCACAGCTACCAGCCTTGTCCCCGTCACCCACCCTGTCTGTGCACAGCCGCAGCACGCCGATGGGTACCGTGGACCTGGTGATGTCCCCATGACTACGCTCATCGTCAGGCAATCGTCACTTTCCTCAGTGGTCACCCGCTGCCGCTGCTACTTCACTTAGTGGTCACTTAACCTCCATGGTCACCTCGTCCACAGGGTTACCTGACCCTCATGGTCACTTTTTTCCCCCCACAGATGCCACCATCTATCACCCGCAGTAACATTTTAATCTGCCTGCACCGCCGTTCACTGAGGTCTGCCCTTTCTGTGGCTTCTCAGGCTGGGCCCTGCTCATCTGGGCGTGTGTCAGGGAGCCCAATAGGGCTCACTTCCCGGATGGGGGTCCGGGCCTGGGGCCTCCTGGGGGCCGTGGAGCCGGGAGCTCCGGGCTGACAACGGGGGCAGGTGTCACTCTTAGAAGTAAACACTGCCCGTCTGTAATGAATGGCGGGCCGCGGGGGAGCCACTGCGGTATTTAACAGCCGATATTGGACTGTGCGGCTCAGCCTGGAACAGGCGCATTATGAAGGCTAATGGATTTTTGAGGCCAGATTGATTTTTCATTAATTTGGTAAAAATCTTTTTCCTCTCCCCTATAATTCTGTCTTAAAACGCTCCCCCTGACAGCTCGATATGTCACTCCCGCCTTAATGCACGTCTGGCTCAACGTCTGGGGCTGCGGGGGAGGGGAAGTCAGAGCGGCTGCCAATCAACCCCCCAGGTAAACACTGCATTATGCATGTCCATGGAGCCTGGGCCACCCCGAGGTGGACACACCGAGCAGCAGCCAGTCCAGGCTCCTGTGGACTCTCTGTGTGGGGTAGGCCTTGGGAATAGGCCTCCAAGGGCTCCTGGGATGCCCGGCAAGCACTGAGAATGCATGGTGGGAACAGCTGAGGTAGAGACCCCTCCCTGAAGGATGGGACCTCAGACTTGAGAGGCCTCTTGCTCAGCTCCCCGCGTTCCCCACCAGCCTAAAGTCCACAACCCAGCCTGGTCTCCCACAACGGGGGGGCGGGGGGGGGGCGGGGGGTGCCATCTCAGTCCTAGCCAAAGCTCTGTGTCCAGTCTTAGCCCTCAGCAGCTGGGCCTGCCTGGGCTGGGTGGAGCTACCTCCCCATATTCCAACCTACCCTGACTTCCTCCCCTAGATGCTACCAGACTCTTCCCTGTGGTCTGCAGGCTGTCTGTCCTTCCTTCCTTCTTCGGCCTGTTGCTTTCCTGTGAGCTTCAGGTGACACTGGTCTTTCCCTCTAGCCAGAGAATACACCCAGCATCTACCTTTTCTCCTTGGTGTCCACTCACATGCCAGCAGTAGGTCCCACTAGAGCTGTCCACCACTCTTAACCCTCCTCCATTTCCTGGAGTCACATCCCCATGGCTGCCTAGGCCCAGCCCAGGCACTTCAGTGCCAGAGACGGTGAGGATGGTGATAGGTGAGGGTGTTTGTTCATGCCAGTGACAGTGGGGTCAGGCTGACAGGAGCCAGGCAGGAGGAATAATGCTGCTTACTGGCTTGCTCTCCATGGCTCGCTTGGCTTGCTTGCTTTTGACACCTGGGACCATCTTCCCAGGGGTGGTACCACCCACAGTGGTCTGGGCCCTCCCACAGCAATCATTAATCAAGAAAATGCCCTTCCAGACTTGCCCACAGGCCAGTCTGATGGAGGAAATGCCTCAGTGAGGTTCTGTTTTCCCAGGTGACTCTAATTTGTGTCCAGTCGACAAAAATTTATCAGCAGGGCGTGAAGCTCCCTTCAGCGATGGCTGCGATAAGGATAAGGTGATTTTGACCTGAGCTACAGTTGAACGGGATGATAGAGGTTGGGTGGTGAAGCTGGCCTGTGATGTGGGGATGGAGATGGGGTGGGAGGCTGGTGGAGAAAGAGAAAGGGGAGAGGGAGGAGAGAGCCAAGGAGTGGGGAAAAGGATGCAAGGGAGGAGAGGGAGAGAGGGGGTGGAGTTGGAGGGGGAGAAGGGATGTGGAGGGGTAATGAAGTTGGGGGACACAGAGGCGGGGAGTGTGTTCCTAGCAGGGTAGTGCCGGGGCCTCAGGGGGCCAAAGCATTGCCACAGCTGAGGGGAGAATGGGTCACAGGCTTCTCTGAGTGGATAGGGCCAGGGATGGGCCCCCTCTGGCCCTGTTCTACCTGTCACAGGAGAGCAGTATGCTGAGAACATGTATTGGGGATGAGACGCTGGGCTCTGGCTTACCTCCCCCACTCCTCAGAGCTGGGAAGGAAGTTCAGGAAGTTCTGAGTGACCCGTAGGGGTACCGTGGTCCAGAGGACCTTATCCAGAGCCAGAGTAGAGCCCTTGGTGGCCTGGCCAATATCTTCTACTCTCTGAACAGGGTCTAGGACCTCTCTACCCCTGAGGGAGCCAGGTCCTGGGTCCCCAGTGTTCTCCAGGAGTATTGTTGCCTCACCCCGCAGAGATGTAGGTCTGTGTTCCTGGTGGAAGATCATGGCAGGCCACTGTATAGTGGCTGCTGTTTGGCCATGGCTTTCTAGAGGCCTAATGGTGGCTTTCTAACCAGGCTAGTGTGATCTGGAGTGATCCTTTGAGGCTAGTGACAGGTTTTCACTCTCTCTTCCCTATTCTGAGAAACTGAGGCACACACCACTAAACCTCTCTAACTCTGTCCCTTGTACTGGCTTGGCCATCATGTCCCCTCACCTGGGCTACAGCTCTAAGTGGCCCAAGCTCCGGCCATGCCCCTACATCTGTCCTACACCACTGAGTTGCCCAGACAGACACCTCACTAAGCCCCCCCTCCTATGGGCTTCTGACTCAGATGCCCCACCGGGCAGGCCAAATGTCTGGCTTGCATCTTCGCCTCCTTCCTCAGACGTCCCACCCACGTAGTCTACGTTTACTCGAATGACAGCAGTCCAAGGGACCCATTTCCCCTGTCCCTTGCTCTCACGCCTGCAGCTGACCTCACAAATCCTTGGCCGTTGGGAACAATGGACAAAATAAAATACTGATGGGCATGGGGGAGGGCGTGGTAGGGGGAGGTTCTGGGCTGGGCCTCAGACCCAAAGCACACACGCAAAAGGAAGGGGCCTGGGAGGCAGTAGCCCCGAAGGTCCTGAGGCTGAGGCGAAGAAAGATAGCAGGGTCCTTCCACCTGACCATCTTCACTTTGACTATCCATCACCAGCCGCCCCCCCCCCATTCCACACGCACCCTGCCCTCACTCTATCCCCACCCCCACTGCCTCTTCTGCGCCTCCCTCTCCCACATTAATCTCCAGGCCTCTCACTGCTGATTCAAGCAAAACAGAGTTTGCCTTTTCCCCCTCTCGGCAGTTTTTTGTTGGCAAAGCAGAACGGCATCGCGGCATACACATGTCTCAGCCTCCTGCCCAGGGAGCCGCTCTGAGAATGAAGCGCCCCTCCACGCTGTGTGCTGCCTTGGGTTGTCCACATGGTACGTGCGCACAGACACCCCGTTTCTATCAGCCTTGTGTTCTCCCCACTGGCCGTAGACTCTGGATCTGCGTTGGTCCGTGAGGAGACAGGGAGGTCCCTGTTCTTCTCTCTCAGGCAGCACATGTGTGTGACATATGTCGTATCTTCTTCAGGTATTCAGGGCCCTCACTGACCAGCTGGCCCGGTCCCTGTTCATGGCCCGAGGGTCCACCTGTGATCCACAGTAGTAAGCATTATGTGGCTGAGGCAGAAGGGGGCTGCAGTTCAGAGCAGGGGTGTGGCTGAGCAAAAGCTGCCCAAGGAAGGGACACGGATAGACCCTGAAGGCTGGGAAGATGCCAGATAGGTAGGAAGGTTCGGGGAACAGTGTGGGGCAGGGTGGTGGGAAGAAACACGCCAGGGTAAATGGGTCAGAACCAGGCTTGCTCACATTCCTGGTGGGGGTGTCCATCAGCTGGCCCATTAGGGTAGCTACCATGTGTTGTTAAGATTAGGGCCAGTACCCTCCAGCATGCGTGGCCTCTCTGCCTGGCTCCCACAGTGCTGTTTTGTGTTACACACACCTATTTTCCTGTCTAAAATAGTTCATGCAGAGGGCTAGGTAGGGCTTCCGTTACCACGCAGTCCTACCCCGCACAGAACTCTAGATCCGGGGAACCATGGTCCCAGGAGGTCTCCCACCATGGCGGCTGGGCCTCAGCCAGGGACTTCTATCCTGCCCAGGGACGGTGTGTCCCAGGCACTCGTCTCACCCTGGCAGAATGCAAGGATGACCCACTCGGATACAGGGACGCAGAGCTGTGCCTGACTCCATCTGAGAGGAGTCACCATAGCACAGGAACAGCCTTCAGAGAGACTCCTAAAGCGGTGACTTCGGGACAGGAGACTTATGACTTACGGTGGAGGGCTCAGTTAGCCAGGGCCCAGGAACAAAAGCCTGGGCATGGTGAGGTCAGCAGAAGTGGGAGGCAGGCTGTGGTAGCCTAGAGCCAATGTGTAGGTGCTCCTTCTCTCCTCATCCTGACGGACCATTCAAGGTGTGTGTGTGTGTGTGTGTGTGTGTGTGTGTGTGTGTGTGTGTGTACTTGCATGCATGCTTGAGGTAGGGGGTGGGGCATGGGGGGTCTCACCTTCACTATCCTCCCCAAGGGCTGCCCACCCTGTCATCTCTGATTATCAGGTAATGGCCTCCTTGACACACAGTTTTATTAATAAAATTAACAAGTGCTGAGGAGCCTGAGTGACCTTGGCCATTCTGCTGCGTTGGGGATTGTCCCAAGAGGGCAGGTGAATGAGGAGAGGCACAGCTGGATCCCCTGGAGCCTCTGCTACTTCAGAAGGAAGTTGTACTTGGGTCTTCCAGACTCACAATGCTCACGCCCTACCTTCGCCTGCGCTGGACCTTGACGCTGATGTCTGCAGGGGGTGATGTGCAGCAGAACCCTGGACTATGTAGCCAGACCTGGAGCATAGGATCGGGTACTCTCACCTGGGAGCCCCACAGGAAAGGTTGGACTGTGAAAGGCTGTGGGTTGTGGACTGTGGAGCCGGCTGCCTCTCCTTCCTGGGCTTTCCTCAGATTCATGGGGGTTGGAAGAGCTGCAGCATGAGTGCATGAGTGGGCAACAGCTGCCCCCTGGTGGTCCCAGGGAACAAGTTCCCCATATGTTTTTTTTGTTTTGTTTTGTCTTGTCTTTTCTAGTTCTGGGGATTGAACCCAGGACTTCACGCACGCTGGGCAGTGCTCTACCACTAAGATACAGGCAGCCTTTCTGTTTCCATCCTGAACCTTCCAGGGCCTTTGAGGGAGAGCATCTTCATGGCTTCACCATACATAGTTTAGGACTGCTTCCCACACGGCGTTCCCATCCTGTCCCTTTGGAGTCCAGGTCCTGAGCCCACCCTTCTAAGGGACTTGCCAGGACCTGCACGAGAGCAGGTGGAATTGGGCAGCAGGGTGGCCAGAAGACGGGACAGAAGGTGGGACTCTGAAAGCTGGGGCACTATAAGGGGGCTGCAGATGAAATGCTTTTGCTGGGACCTTACACAGACAGAGACTGACCAGCGGGGAAGGAGAGGTCAGTGTGAAGTGACCAGAAGGGCCACTACACATCAGGCAGAACCTTGCTATTCAGGGTAGGGCCCTGAGAGTACGTGCCCAGAGCCACTGGACTTGAGGATAGAGCCACGCAGCAGAAGAGGCCATAGGGCATGGCAGGGGCCAAGAGGCCTGCTTCAGGAGAACAGCGCCATCCCTGCTGCCCTCCACAGAGGGGTAGCTGTACGAGCACTGTGTCCGGAGTGGACTGGGACATATCCCTAGTGTGGATAAAGTGGCCACGGTCTCAGCACTGGGCTCAGACTCATCTCATCTGGCTGGCATTTTTAATAGACATCTCTAGCTCTAAGCAAGGTGGGGGCAGCCTGAGGGCGCCCCAGAGCAGAGGACAGAATGCACTAGGTACACCTGGCTAGCTGGAGCTGGTCACAGGGTGATGTACACAGGAAGATGGCCTCCACTGCCACCCTGGGTCCACAGGGGTCCACAGTGTCCAGCTCAGGGACAGGTGACACAGTTCCTGTTGGTGCAGGGGTCAGGGTGGCTCCCAGTCTTGCTTTGTTTGGTCTTACGGCTCCAGCCAAGGATGGGCCAGGGGCGGGCACGTGCAGCCAGTGGTGTCTCAAAGCCACACTCCCTCTGGCTCCACAGCAGTGCTGGTCGTCGGGGTCCCTACAGCCAGGACAGAGAGAGACGTGGTCAGCCATCACTGCCTGCCCTATCTGCGGCCTGGTTAGAGGTTAGAGCCCTTTAGGAGTGATGGGTGCGTTAGGGACATGTTGGGGGCATCTGGAGTGACCGTAGGAGGCTGCTAGCCATCTGAACCGGGAATGGCCTTGCTGAATGGATGTGACCTCTGGAATAGATTGGTTTGGAAACCTCTCGTCTGGGGACAAAATCCCACTGATGTGGGCTGGGGGCTTCATTTGGAGCAGGACAGTAACCACACTACGGAGGCACCATCACCAGTGGACACTGCCCAGGAAGCCACCTCCACTGAAAGCCACCTGCCCACCTTCTCTCTGAGGCCTCTTGAACACCCAAGAGGAAGACCAGGGCTGGGTGGGGCTGGGGGTTTTGGGGATCTTCTCCCAGGCCAAGGGTTCACCGTGCTACGTGGCTCAGGGCTGGGCAGCATGGACACGACCTGCAGGCTCACGCCTTCCTCGCCCACGCCCCTCAGCTGCGCCACCACCTCCACGTGTTTCCACCGCTTGCAAGGCCGCCCGTTCACGGACACGATGTAGTCACCCTCCTTCAGGCCAGCGGACTGCAGAGAACGTGGGTCGGTGAGGTGGTGGCAAGTACACTTTGATAGTCTAGGATCTCGACATCGGGGGGCTAAAGGACCTTTACCTCAGCCTGACCCCCAGGAGCAACAGCAGCGATGAGGACGGGCGAGTCTCCCCGCAGTGTGAAACCAAAGCCGCCCTCTCCCGGAGTCATGTGCACCGGCCCTACCAACCGCCACCGATTCTTGGTTGAGAACACGGACAGGGGGCCCTGGAAGGAGGCAAGTGGCAGAGGCCTGGCTGAGTGGCAGTCAGTGAGCCCTGACCTGTCTGGCACCTCCGTCTTAGCCCACATACCCTGGAGCAGAAACAGGTGAGGGGCTAAAGTGGAGATGGACAGGGAGGGGGAACTGGCCTGCTCACCAGCCGATGGAAGAAGTCCGTCGCCTTCATCTGGGACAGGCTGGGCACTCTCACCTCTGGGGCTTGGTGGGTCTTGGCTGACAGGGCAGGAGGGAAAAGACAATTGGGACCGAACCCCGGACTCTTGGCCCTCCCAGAACCAGAGCTCCACCAGTGGGGCTTGGCTCAGTTCAGAGGAATGTGTGGCCCTCGATTGCACGTGGGACTCTCCTGGGTCCTCAAAACCTAGCTGTTCCTACTGACAGCCAGGGCTATACTAGTTCCCTGAATATATGATAGATGTAGAGGCTTCTAGGAATCCACCTGGAAGCCCCAGCTGGCACCATGCCTCTGTCCCCTCTTGCCTTTCGAGAATCAAGTCGGGGAAGGCAGTGGCGGGGGATGCTGGCCTGATGTCCTCCCAGGGCTCCACTCCTCAGCCCAGCCTGCCTCCCCACCCACCCAAAGAAGGGTTCCCTATGCAACCCAGGCTGTCCTTCAACTCTGTCCTCCTGACTCAGCCTCCCTAGTGCTGGGCTGGGATCATAGGCATGTGCTCCCACACCTGGCTTGCTGACTGCCTCTCAGCGGCAGCTGTAGGGGCTCAGCCTCGCCTTTTGACCGACACACTCATCCCAAAGCCCCCCCCCCCCCCCGGCTGCTCACGCAGGATGTCGGGGGCCTCCACAGCCTCGAAGAAGTCATCCTCACGCTCGAGCTCTGAGTACTTGGCCAGCGAGCGCCGCAGTGCCTGAGTCACCACGACCTGTAGCAGGTCCACCGTCCGCAGGACCCGGCACAGAGTGTGAAGCCGCAGCGCCTCCTCCTGGCCCAGGATGGCACGCTTCAGGTGGGCCTTGGCTGTGCACAGGCATAGCACTGTCTCACACACACACACACACACACACACACACACACACACCCATATATGCATGCATGCATGCATGCCCTATCAACTGGCCCTTTCAGGCTGGGTGCACGCACGCACGCACGCACGCACACCCCACACACGAATGCACCGGTGCCCCGCCAACTGGTCCTTCTAGGCTGGGTCCCAGACCCTCTGTCTCAGTATGTATCAGGAAGGGGAACGGGCCACAGCGTCAGACAGTGTTGACCAGATTAGGAAAGTTCTGCCAAGCCAAACAGTACACAAGGGAAGAGCTGTCCCCACCCATGTACCCACCTGCCCAGCACTCCCAAGAGCCCTGCTCTCAGCAGCTTCCACCAACCCAGGGATGTCAGTCGCCGAGCGACTATGGGGGCACCCTGCCACATTTGGCCCAGGGCCCTGCCCTGTCTATGATGCCTCACCAAGCTTCCTGCGCTCTTCTGGGTGCTGTGGCAGTGTGGGACCTTGGGGCTCACAGGTAGTTGAGGGCTGGAAGACATGCTCCCGCCTTGAGAGTTCCTCCTTGTCTGCTGCTGGGGGGGTCAGAGAGGCCATGAGCCTGAGCAGGGGGCCTCTGTGGGCGCACACAGGCCTGCGGGGCGGCACACTCACAGGAGCCTTCGCAGAGGGCCATGGCTGCGTGGTAGTGGGCCAGGGCGCAGAAGTGCTCAGCCTTGACGTGTGCCAGGTTGGTCCAGGAGGCGGGCAGGTAGTCTTGGACAGGCGGCTGGGCCATGGCCCGGTGCACAAGCCCATACTCAGCTGCCACCTGCCAACAGGCATGCTGGTGTAAATGGAGGCTCTGCCTTTCTCCAGGCCCATGCAGCTCAAGGGACAAGGCCAGTTAACCCCTAGAAGACAGCCTAAGTTTCCTGCCTATGCACCCAAGGCTCCACCTACTCTGCCCCACATTCTGGCAGCCTCTCCCTAGATTCCAAGCTGAGCCAGACCTGGGCATCCAGGGCTTTGGTTCCTGTTCTCAGGACCTCAAGAACCAGGGCAGTCACTGGCCTTAGCGAATGACATGGAGCACTAGATTGCGGGTGCCTGACTTGGCTCCAAACCCACTCTGCTCCTGTCCCACGGAGGCCTGCTCTCCACTCTTGAGTGGCCACAGCTTGGCCAGCTTGTCGAGGCTCCTGGGCAGGGCTCCTTGGCCTTACCTGGGCAGCTTCCTGGGCCAGCTGCAGCTGAGCTAGACAGTTGTCAGGTGTGTCTGAGGCTGTCAGCAAAAAGCCCCTGAAGATGCACTCCTGTGCCTGCGCCACCATGAGCTGCTCCAGCATGGAGAGAGATGCGGCGCTCATGTCTGGGCTCGGTGCATGGGAGAAGTTCTCCCTCAGGAGTCTGAAGGCCCCTGAGGATGGACAGAGTGCTCACACGGGCAGGGGGAGTCCCCATGCCCACCAGAACTACCTTCTAGAACTTCCCAGTGAAGGACTTATGTGCTAAGTCTCTCACACAGGGAGGCCATGTCCACCAACCCTATTTCCTGCCCCGGAGAGATGGGCACAATACCCCTCCTACTGCGGTCTACAGCCCTCACCAGCAGCCCTCTGGAAAGCCTCAGTGGCATGGCTGGTGCCCTCGGTGCAGGAGCAGTCCTGCCGCGCTCCGATCTGCGTGTGGAGTGCCCCAATGTTAAACAGTACACTGCCCTTCTCGAAGGCCAGAGCCCGCTGCTGTGCCGGGACCCCCGTGAGCGAGTCGTACCTGTGGCGTGGTGTGTCAGGGTGGGTACGGTTCCCATAACAACCGGCCTCCCAGCCCGGGGCCTCCACCTCTGTTGCTAGCCCCTACCAGTGGAAGAGAAGCCTTGGGCTCCTGGCAGGGCTGAAGAAACGTGCATCCAGGAAACAGAGCTGGCTGTAGTAGGCTGCCAGCAGATCCAGGCCCACCTCATCCCTGCTGGGAGTCCTCGTGGCCTGCAAGGGAGAATCCAGCTGGGCCCAGTCCCAAGATCCACCCACCGCTCACGATGCCACCCTCAAAACTCCCTGGGCATCATCTCCGAGGAACACTTGACCCCCCAGGAAATTTGAGGGCAGCCTGGCACAAGAGGCCAAATAGGGCCCTGAGGAGGGCACAGGCAGTACCACGGCCCAGACCAACAGAGCATAGCCAGAACAGAGTCACCTGTTAGTCCAGGTCCTTTCATGAACACTGGCTATTCCTGTCTCCCAGGTTTCCTCCCAGCATGTGAGGACTTCATGTGAACCTCTACACTGAGATCCAGCCTTCTATGACTTGGCTCCCTCTTCGGCCTCTGGAGCAATAAGGGGGGTAGCAGCCCACTCACCTGCCGTAGGTCCTCTAGTTCCTGGATCTCTGTCTCATAGGAGGCACCGTCCTCTCCAAAGTGCTCCGAAATCAGCTCCTGATGGAAGAACAGGTATGGCCCTTGGGGCACTCCATGCCTGGCGGCCTGCTCTGGGGAACGGATGGGCCAGGGGAGAGCAGGTTGACTGTGAACTTGGGGCCAAGGAGAAGGGCTGAGGACCCAGGGGCTGGGACAATGGTGGATGCTGACGTTCTGGTCCCCAAGCTCTGGGTTCCAAAGACAGAACTGGGCCAGGATTCTTGTGGTGCCACTTTTCACATTTTCTTTCATCTGTAACCTTGGAGACTCAGACAGTGAGTCATAAGGTCATGTCATTTTCCCATGGGGCCCTACAGGCCCTGGAAGAAGGGACATGGACTATTTGGGGGTCTGAACCCTCTCCAGGTTACTCAGGAGTCAGTTGTTCTCAAAAACAGGTACCAGATGGGTGACATCCTTGGGCCAGGGGACCCTCTACAGGGGATTCTGGTACCTGATGGTCATACTAGGGTTCCCAGAATGATGAAGCCCCTTCATAGCTACTCTGGGGGCAGGACCCCAAATCCAAACTTTCATCTAACCCTTAGCCCAGGTTGGGATCAGAAGAATCAGACAGCAGGAGGGCAGTTCCTTGGGTGGCAGCCCTTCCTCTCCCCGTGCCTCGGCTTCCTCATCTGTTCAATGGGATAACTCGATCAGGAAGCATCTAACCCCCCTCCCTCAGCCCACTTCAGGGCCGTGTCCCTCAAAGTTCACGGGCCAGCACTTACCTTCAGGGGTGTGGCCCAGTCCAACTCCTTGGTTTCCTTCAGGCCCAGGGGGATCATGGGAATGGTAACACTTTCACTGGAATCAGAAACATGAGCTCTAGACCTATTACCCATCGCGGCCTGGAGTCCCATCCTGAGGCTCCCCCCACCCAGGCGCACCCTCCACACGTATGTGCATGGTGTCTCACACCCCTCCGGCTGGTCCACATCCACGCTGCTGCTCAGCTCTGCCAGTTCCTCCTTTAGCAGCTGCAGGTTGGAGTTGACATAGCTCAGCTCCAAGGCGACTGTCTCTCGGACCCAGGTGTTGCTGGTGGCTCTGGGAGAGGCCAGGGGAGGTGGGGAGACCCATGCCTGAGGCAGATCCAGTGACCCAGACCCAGAGCAGCTCTCCTGCTTCTCCCTAGCTTCAGAGCCCATCCAAAGGAATGAGTGCTGCAGAGCTAGTCCCCACTGCTGGAGTCAGGGTGGCAACACGGAGGTGCTCTCTTATTCTTTTTTAAAGAATCTATTATGGGCTGGAGAGATGACTCAGTGGTTAAGAGCACTGACTGCTCTTCCAGAGGTCCTGAGTTCAATTCCCAGCAACCACATGGTGGCTCACAACCATCTATAATGAGATCTGGTGCCATCTTCTGGCCTGCAGGGACACATGCAGGCAGAACACTGTATACATAATAAAAAAAAAATGTGACTCTTAAAAAAAAAATTATTTATTTCTATTTTATGTGCATTGGTGTTTTGCCTGCATTGATGTCTGTGTAAGGATGTCAGATCCCCTGAAACTGGAGTTACAGATGGTTGTGAGCTGCCTTGTGGCTGCTGGGAATTGAACCCGGGTCCTACTGGAAGGGCAATCAGTGCTCTTAACCACTGAGCCATTCCCCTATCCCCCCTTCCTCTTCTATGATGCCCCCTTCTACAGCTCATCCTCCAAAGCCATTGTGATTCCAATACAAGTTCCCTAGACTATGGGCACAGCCAGCCCTCCTGTGTCTGTATTGGGCCCCAACACAGGGATCAGAGGATCTCTGAGGACAGGGAAGAGGAGGATGTTGAGGGGGTATGAGCCTGGGGCTCTCCTGCAGAGTACACAGAGAGGTTCCTGTGCTTAGAGGAAGCTGAGTCAGAAGATCATTTGCAAGGTCCCCAACCCTGGAGTGCTCGGCCACCTACCATATACAGCTTCTTCTGAGCAGTCTCCGAGGCTCACTAGATACTGCTGGGCCTCTTAAAGGGGTTTGTGGTCCTCTGGCCAGGCACATAGGGGGAGGCCCAGAGGTGGGAATGGGCCTGGTTTGTCTGTGAGGGTCTAGGCTGAATGGTGAACTATATAGTTGTGGCCATCTGCCCATCTGTCCCTCTTCTGACTGATGGCAGGATCACTACCCGGTCCAGGGCCAGGCAGTGACAGGTGCTCACCTGTAAAGGTTTTCAGCACCCGTCCGCATCCGCAGCTCCTTGCTGATCTGCTGGTGGAGCCGAGCCCTGTGGCTCTGCAGCTGGCTGGGCTGGTTCCGATTCAAGGAGTCACAGCCCTGTGGGGAGGATGGCGGTGGTTATGCCCACAGAGTCCCCATCAGCATAGTCGCTGCCAACCTCAGGGGACCTCAGCCTGTCCTTGGGAAAGGAAGTGGTCACTGTGGGCCAGATCCTGAGCCGGTGTCACAGGGAGGGGCTGGGCAGGCCTGCCTGGGAACGTGGGTGAGATGCTTCCCCACAATGCTTCGCAGATGCCGTAGACTCAGCCTCATCCCAGCCATCCAATTGGCCCCATACATCAAGAGGCTTTCCCATACAACCTATTCTCCTAACACTGAGTACTCCATGGCCCCACAGTTTAAAATATGGTGTGATGGAGCTCTGGACATAGCTCTATGAGGAGATGTCTCATTGGCTGAGTGCCCATACTGCTCTTGTAGAGAACCCAAGTTTGATTCCTAGCGCCCACATCAGGTGGCTCACAACTGTCCGTAATTCTACCTCTGGGGGGCAGGATCCAACACCTCTGGCCTCTGAGGATACCTGCATTCATATGCAAATAACCTCACACAGACAGGTACACACATAATTAAAAATAAAATCTCTTAAAAATTAAAATATGTGGGGCTGGAGAGATGGCTCAGAGGTTAAGAGCACTGGCTGTTCTTCCAGAGGTCCTGAGTTCAATTCCCAGCAACCACATGATGGTTTATAACCATCTGTAATGAAATCTGGTGCCCTCTTCTGGCCTGCAGGGATGCAGGCAGAACACTGTATGCATAATGAATGAATGAATAAATAAATAAATAAATAAATAAATAAATAAATAAATATATTTTTATTTATATTTATTTATTTATTTTTTGGTTTTTCAAGACAGGGTTTCTCTGTGTAGCTTTGTGCCTTTCCTGGAACTCACTTGGTAGCCCAGGCTGGCCTCGAACTCACAAAGATCCGCCTGGCTCTGCCTCCCGAGTGCTGAGATTAAAGGCGTGCACCACCACTGCCCGGCAAATATATTTTTTAAAAAATTAAAATATGTTGTAACTCCCCATCAGGAAGCCCTTTCTGATCGCCCCTGCTAGAACCAGCTTTATATGCTCTGGGGACTCACCAGCTCATCTATACAGGTGGTACAATTTGTCTTGGAGGTCTGGCTACCTTTCCAAAGAGCTACTACCAAAGCCCAGGATGCGTTCCTTTTAAAAGGGCCTGGCCTGGGCTCTGCCCACAGGGTTTTTGAAGCAGTGTAATCACAGGCACTAAGAACATGGTCACTAGACAGTTATGGGCCATGAGCCTGGGCTGCTCAGGCCGTGGGTACCTGGTCTGTGATATAGACTAGGCATTGGGTTCCAGTGTCCCTCTGCCAGCCCCAGTGGGATGAAAGCTCCTCCTGGGTAATGTGAGAGAGGAGGCTTGAGTTATCTGTGACATCCTCTCTTTCCAGCCACAGGCTCGGCAGCCATGACCTAGAGGCTTCCTCCCAGAGACTGTCAAGGAGTGGGGATCAGTGGTGCTGTACACAGCCTGAAGTCCTCCAAGTCATGCAGGGTTCTCACCCTATCTGGGTTAACCCACCAGCCTAAGACTTAGTGGTGCAGATTCTGCAGAAGGCTCCTGCCCTGGGAAACATCCTCACTAGTGGTCACTGGCCCTCTAACGGATGGGGGAGGAGGTCACAGACACTCAAAGGCTCTAGTCCGAATGACACAGAGCGGGGTGTGTGTGTGTGTGTGTGTGTGTGTGTGTGTGTGTGTGTGTGTGTGTAAACCCTGGCAGTGCCGATATTGGCCATGCATTCAAAGCATGGCTTACTCTCATGCAAGAGCGGTTTTGGCACCCTGCATGGCTTTAAGCAAGGTTTACACGTTGGCATGGATGGAGCTCCTGGAGGCCATCGCCTTGACTGGAGCCCCAAACTTACTACAGAGCCAGCTTTGCAAGAGAGGCTCGTGTCACTGATGAGCGCCCACAGAAGTGGCACTTGGGCTCACTCTGAAAGAAGGAAGCCATTAAGTCATCCTTGAGTGACCACGGATAGGTGACTCACTCTCTGGGAAGCCGGTACAGGACAGCATAGGAGCAGAGCAGGTAACGGTGCTAGACCCATACTCTACCGCCTCCTTCTCAGGGCCCATCCCTACCTGTGCAGGAAGGACACTGAGGCCCCAGCAGTCTCCTCTCTTCAAAACCACTAAGAAAACGACAAACGTCTTCTTCCCGAGAGCCTATTACAAGACTCCAGAGTTCTAGGTTCTGGTGAGCAGCTAGGACTGGAAACATGCTGGGTAGAAGGCCTCAGCTCAGTGATGGCCTAGGCTCCACTCCCCTCCCTGACCTGGTGGGGAGTTGCAGCAGCCAGCCTCTCTGGGCTCTCTAGGCACTAAACCCAGGCCCTGGGGCCTGTTCTTGGCCTTCTTAACCTTGGTTCCCGCAAGGAGGCCAAGCCAATCTACTAACCTGTGTTGGCAGAGGGCAAGATAAGCAAGCTAGAGACAAATCTATAGGGCTGGATGGATTCTGGAAGCTGATGGCCCACACCCAGTTTTCCACACTGGGCTGAGGGAAGCGCCCAGCAGGGAGGGCACAGATGCTAAGCTCCATCTCTCTCCTGATGCAGTCTCCCCACCCTCTGGAAACAAAAACCATCTAACCATAGATGACCTCCATGATGACAATACCTGCCTAACTCTGGGAGAGCTTACCATCACCTTTGGCAGTGACCCTACCAGAACAGAGCCTGGCCATGTCCATAGAGGAAACAGATGGGATCAGAGGAACAAAACCTCCCATCCAGTGGCCTGAACTGGGCTGTCCCCCAGGATCAGCAGAAGGGAGGGGACAGTTATCCCCATACAGGCCTGGGAATAGAAAGAAGGGACAGAGTAGCCCCAAGCCTGCCCAGGCTCCCCCTATTGAGTTAGCTCTTTGGGGGGAGTCCCATACTCTTGACAGGGTGGCAGCCCAATGCAACATGTACTTCCTTCAAAAGATACCTGCAAGGCGTGGCCACCCTGTGAAGAAGAGTTCAGAGTTCATAGTGCAAGCTGCCTCTGTCTCCCTCTCTCCCCCTGTCCCTCCCTCCCTCCCTCCCTCCCTCCCTACCTCCCTCCCTCCCTCTTCTTCTCCCCTATCCACCCCCCCTCTCTAATACCAGCTAGTCACTGTGGCAGGAGGCATGCCAGGTAGGAGGGAGCCCTCGAGAGATCGGTCCAAGTCTGGGTGCCCTCCCTCCCCGCCCCCTCCTCTAGGAGACCTGAGCCCCACACACACACACAAAAGCTGGATAGAACGAGCCAGCAGCAGCGTGCAGTCTGACACCAGGGAGGAGGGCAAAGTGCCAGCAGACACCTGGGGATAGTGACAGGAGCCTCTGCTTAGCAGCCCACCCCGGGGAGGTGAGTAGAGTAACCCAGAACCTGCACAAACACTAAGAAACTCCCAACACTGTCCCCTAGGAAATACCCAGACTGAGGCCACAGACTGAGATCAACCTAATACCCACTAGGCAAAGAATGAACAGGTCTCCATTCTACCCCTATTTACCCCGGGATTCCTGGAAACCCAGGAACCCTCATCCCCAGAGTCAGGGATTTTGGAGGGGGTGTATGTGCTGGAAAGTGGCCAAAGGACATAAAGTCCAGAAAGAAGGTCTGCCGTCTGCTGCTACAAGCTAACATCTAATGGACACCCGCTTCCACAGCCGTGTATGCAGACGGCACTGCTAGGAAAGGAGGCTACCCAGGTGTCAGAAAAAAACACCTGCTGGGTGGTTGAGGTGAGAGAGTGGGGGCTGGCACCGATCAGAACCAATTTCTTGGTTCTGAGAACCAAGGGGACCTCCTAGCTTCAAGGAAACTATCCAGACCTTGGCTGCGCCACTGGGATTCCCACCGGGCTGGAATACATGCTCCGGCCTCTGGCTGGGGGCTCAGTTTCCCCATCTGGCTTTCAAGGAAGCAGGTCCCAGGAAGGAAAGGCCGCAAAGGCCGCGCCACACAGCGCGGGGCAGAAGGCTGGGAATCCACACCCCTTCTCAGCCCCCACCTTACGGATGCTGCTGTCGTCCTGCAGCCGGGCGCTGTCCTCGCCGGCGCCCGGGTCATCTGACCTCTCCTCGAGGATCATCGCCGCCCGCCTGGATGCTGACCCTGAGAAGTCGCGAGCAGCAGGTCCCTCACGCTCCTGGTAAGACCAGCAGCGGTGCCCGAACTGTCCGGTCCTGGAGGGTCCGACTGACCGGCGCTGCAGGGCGCGGGCCCCGCCAGCAAAACTTGGCTCCGTCCAATCAGAGGTGACAACTGCTCCGATCGACAGCAAGGACTACTAACCAGAGTGAGAGAGAGGCGGGCTCCTGGTAAGGGATCTGGTAACCCTTAGCAACCAGGGCCGCTCGCCGAACGCGGTACGCATGCGCCACGCTGGCTGCTGGGCGTGCGGGGAAAGTTAGGCGAAAGACTTGCAGAGCTGGGGGCGGCGACGGGGTGCGGCCGCGGTCCCTGCTGGGACTTCGGGACTTTATCTCGTCACCCCGGCAACGGGACCCTCCAGGACTGCTCCAAAAATGTTTACAATGGGGTTTTTAAACGGTTTGTTAGAGACAAGTGCTTGTGCTGATTCCTGAACAATGCCTGCTTTCTTCCCCGCACTGCGGAGCAGAGCGCTGCTACCGTCCCCTTGCTTCCAGAACCGCCCCCAGAACCCTCGCCTCCCGGACCTGGTTATGCATTTGCTTCCAGAGCATGCATCCTCATCGACCTGCTTGTAGTTCCAGAACCTGCTTACCTCCTGGACCTCCTGTTTTGAGAATTGGACTTTTTCCAGAACCCGAGCTCCTTATAGGGCTTGCCCTAAATGAAGCTCTCTCTTCTCAGATTCCGTGTGGGCTGGCTCACAGTGGATGAACTGAGAACACATCCTAGGAGTGAGTGGCCAGCCCTTTGTCAAGCTGCTCCAAAGGTCAGCCTCCTCCACGCTGCCCTCCACCCTGGTCACTGCTTGCCCTTACTGAGTCGGCTCAATCTCCATGCCCTCCCCCACCCCACCCCACCCCCACTCCGCGTCTCACACACCCGACTCTGTCATCCCCAGATCTAAATCCTCTCAGCTAAGCTCTTGGACGTCCCTGAACATTTACAGTGGGCACCCCCGGAAATATATCTCTCATGGGCCCCTGACAGCCACTCCAAACTTCCTGGTCTTCCCCAATGGCCTTTTTGAGTCCAGGGCATTTTTTTCCCTGCACCTTCCTGGTGAGCTCAACCTATCTTAACTTCACCCTCCATTGACATCTTCATGGGCAGCTCCCTCCATCACTGGGGCTCTTACCATCCTGCCCTAGTGTGGGTAGCACCACCAGAACCCTGCACGCATAGACCTACACCCAGGAAAACGTGGGACTAAATACTGACTGGTTTTGTTTTTTTAAAGATTTATTTTATTTTAATTCTCTCTCTCTCTCTCTCTCTCTCTCTCTCTCTCTCTCTCTCTCTCTCTCTCTGTGTGTGTGTGTGTGTGTGTGTGTGGTGTGTGTGTGTGTGTGCTTGTGTGTGTATGTCTGCATATGAGTACAGCACCTACAGAGTTCAGAAGTGTACTAGATCCCCTGGAACAAGTTACAGGCAGTTGTAAGCTGCCAGATGTAGGGGCTGGAATCCTAACCTTTGGTCCAGCGTTAGAGCAGTACACACTCTTAACCACTGAACCATCTCTCCAACCCTCCCAGACTAGCTCTTAATTATTCCTTCCAGTGGTCCTGCAGGGCAACTCAGTTCAGAGGGCAAGGCTCTTAGGAGATGAGTGTGGCTCTCAGTTGTTGAGGGTCCTAAGAACCCTGGGAATTTTCAAATGAGAACCCTAGACTCTGTCAAAAATCAGGTTGGAGGGGCAGGGAAGTATAGTTCAGTTGGTAGAACACTTACCTAGTATGTACACACCCCTAGGATCAATCCATAGCACTTCATAAAACACCAGGAACCACTGTATATAAGATCTAGAAGCAGGAGGACCAGAGGTTCAAAGCCATCCTCCAGTTACATGGGGAGTTTGAGGTTAGCCTGAAATCTACAAGTCTGAAAAACAAACAAACAAACAAACACCAACCAACCAAACAACAACAAAACCAACCAGGTTGGAGAATAGAATAAAGCCATTTTCAGATAGAGAATGTAGCCTCAACATTCCCCGCCCCCATTTCTTTTTCTTTTTTTTTCCTTTTTTTTTTTCTTTTTTTGATTTTTCAAGACAACGTTTCTCTGTGTAGCTTTGAGCCTGTCCTGGAAGGAAAGCTCAAATCTGTAGCCCGGGCTGGCCTTGAACTCACAGAGAGCTGCCTGGCTGGGACTAAAGGCATGCGCCACCACTGCTCGGCTCCCCCTCCCCCTCCCGCCCCCATTTCTAAGGAAGGCCGGGTCAACATCTGAGGTGTCCAACCAGGGAAGGTGCTGACGCATTTGACAGCTGGTCCTCAGCGGGCACATTCTGTTCTCAGCATTTGATGTTTGCTTTCAGTGGTTACTCCCACTCTGGGCAGAGACAGTTCTGAGGGCCACAGCAGCACTCAGCTGGATGAAACCTCAGGCCGGGGCCCTACCCAGGGTAGTTCCTGGGAGTCGGGGGTAACCAGGTCTGTGGACCACAGGGCAAAATAGCATTGTTCAGGAAGCTAAACTCAGTAGAGTACTTCGTGTGTCTCCGTTGGCAGAGAGCTTGGGGTTGAACTCATGGAAAGTATATGAAAGGACGAGGTAGTTGTGAATTCCAGGAAAAATAAAAAAAAAGCTAGGAGGAGATAGAAGCATCCACTGGCACTAGGAGGCCTTGCCCAGAATGTGTGAGGTCCTAGGTCGGATCCTCCCAGTAACTGGGTTGTGAAGGGGAGGTGACATATGACAGGAGAGGTAGAGGATGTGGAGCCTTAACCTCCTTGGGGAGAGCCAGTAAGTGGTGCTCAAATTAGGAAAGAACTTCCCAGGGCAGGAGTGGGGATGCTAGGCCAGGAGGTGGGGGTACCAGGTCAGTGGTAGAACTTGTATCACAACTTGTAGCACAGCAGGAGGCCCAGAGTTCAGGCTCCAGCACCACGGACATGGTGGCAGAGAACACTGGAAATGGAAACAGAAGGAAGGTGGAAAGTGCTGCCGTGCAGTTAAATACCAAACCAGCAGCTCGCAGAGTCTAGGGGTAGCATCTAAGAGAGGGGTGGGCGTGGCGGCGGTTTGGTTTTGCTAAGCTGTCTTGCAGAACTGCTCGGTTCATCAAGCTGTGTGTTTATTCCAGCGTTTACTGGCCTGGACTTTTTTTTTTTTTTTTTTTGTTAATAGATGTCTAGATGTCTAGAAAAAAAAAAGCCCCCAAATAAAATGTAAACCTTTGGAAATGAAGAGCTATAGTCTAATAAGACTGGGATTAACAGAAAGGAATAGCATGCTACCTAGAAAGCAAATACCATATATATAAATTGTGGTGTATAACCGAAAGAAATTCTGTAACCTAAGTAAGCCAGCCGAGTTGAAAGGAGATAGGATGCACTGAGCAGCCCCGGGCATCTGTCACATAGTGAAGAGCTCATGGTCAGGGAGAAGGTGGGAAGCCAGACAGAGGGAGGCTGTTTTGGTGAGCACGTGCTGCTGACTGCCAGGGTATCTGAGGCCGGAGGGGAGTCCTATATCCTGTCTCATTCTAAACATCTTTGTCATAGCTGTGAATGAAGAATCCCTCAATTTCCATTTCCTTTTTCAAGCAATTGAACTTTATATGGTGGGTCCACTCAGGCTGCCATAGGAAATAATTACTGATTGGTGGTTTATGCAACAGAAACTCATTTTCTAGGAGGCTCTCAGGGCTCCTGAGAAAGGCTTCTCTGTCTTAGAGAATCCTGTAGAAGATGACCATGTTTTCTGCGCTGGACACTACCATGGCTATGTCCACCCTAAGAGCTGTGCAGTGTCCTGGGGCATCCTGAGAGTGGTAGGGAGGATGGACCTCTGGGAAGTCCATGCTGGGCCTGCTTCTCCTCCAGTCTTCTAGGGCAGGAAACAGCTCCCCACAAGTCACCTTGAATGAGATTAGTCAGCTGAGCTTGATAAAGATGGCGTATCGCACACAGGTGATCGATCATACATGGGAATCTTCACACTAGGGCTCTAGGATAAAGGGTAGGGATGGAGGCCTGCATACTTTGTAGCTCCCGGTAAGGTACTAACACTGGGAGGAAGCCAATTATATTTATTATCGGGTCACTGGGCTGTTTAATCTGAAAATCCTAAGAAGTTCAACCAAAAAACCAATTATAACTAATTGGAGAGCTGGGTAGGGCGGCCAGATCATGGACTGAACATCTGTGCCAGCCCAGATTAACATGTTGAAGCTTATCTCCCCTCCCCCATGGGGTACCATGGAGATGGGGCCTTTGGGGGTAATGAGGGCTAGAGGAGCTGCCACAGTTTCTAAGGACTGATAGCTCTCTATACCCTCAGGGGAGGCCACACCCCAAAGGTTGAATATGCAAATGAAAGATCCCTCACCAGTGCGTGCGTGTGTGTGTGTGTGTGTGTGTGTGTGTGTGTGTGTGTGTGTGTGTGCATGCACATGCGCACATGCGAGCCAGAGCACATCAGTTCAGGTGCCTGTGGAGGCCTGAGTGTACAGTCCTCTGGAACTGGAGTTACAGGTGATTGTGCGTGGCCTGGTTTCGGTGCTGGGAACTGAACTTGGGTCCTCTGCCAGAACTGTATAGACTTTTAAGTGCTGAGCTGTCTATCCAGACTGCGCATGAGCAGTCACAAAGAGAATACAGTCGCCGTACAGACAAACACTCTCCCCCACCAGGTGTCAGGGAGGCAGCCAGACATGGGGATGCCTTCTCTAATCCAGAATGTCACCAAAAACTTGGAAGCCTGAGAACATTCAGAGTTTATGAGAGTGGGGAAAGCAGGGGCCTGAGTCCCTACTGGACAGAGGGGGCGTGAAACTCGGAGATGCTACCAGGATTTCATCTTAGGAACCATGCACACTGTTTTAGTGGCCTGGTTTTTAGCAGTCAAAAACCTCTGGAGTAGACATGTTGGAGTTAAGAGTAGACATAATACTATTTAAAAAAAAATTTCCCAAACCACATAAATGTGGATACAATGCTGGTATCCTTAATACAGCTCAGTCAACATACCAGCAGAGGTTTTGAACCTTCTGACCTTCCTTTTTTTTGTTTTTAAAGACATATCTCACTATTCAGCACGGGCTGGCCTGGAACTCTCTATGTCAAGATCAGAGAACTGCCTGCCTCTGCCTCCAGAGCACCAGGATTAAAGGCGTGCACCAACCACGGTCCAATTTATCTTTTTATAACTATCAGAATGATTTGCTAGCTGGGCCATGCTTTGGGGTACCACATACAACACGGTCACATCAAAGGGGGGGCTTGGCATGACAACCTGCGTTTGAACTCCAGACCCCACCTAAAGGTAGGAAGTGAGAACAAACTCCTGGTGACTAGGTTAGTCTTTGACCTCTACAGGTGAGGTGCAAGCATACACACACACACACACACACACACACACACACACACACACACACACACAGAGTGCAGGCAGTGAGCTAGGAGGAAGTACAGGTCATATATTCAAGTGAATAAAACAAACCTAGACAGAGAGGAGAGAGGCCTGTGTTGATATTTATAAAGGAAAGGTGAAGAAACTCTACCACCCCTCCCGGTGAGGTCACCTCCTCACAGGGGTCATCTCATGGTCCTCAGGGAAGGCAGGAAGGCACCGACTTTTTTTTATGTACTTTTGCATCACTGGGATGGTGGCAACAAGATTTTTTTTTCCCGTTTTTCAAGACAGGGTTTCTCCGTGTGGTTTTGGTGCCTGTTCTGGAACTTGCTCTGTAGACCAGGCTGGCCTCGAACTCACAGAGATCCACAAGGCTCTACCTCTTGAGTGCTGGGATTAAAGGTGTGTGCCACCGCTGCCCGGCTGAATGGCATATTTTTTTAAGGAAACAAACAAACAAAAGAAAAAAAAGAAAAGAAAAAAAGAAAAATGAGAGGTGAGTAGGCAGATGAACTCACTGTGGAAGGCAGAGTGTGGGGCAGTAGCCTCAAAAAGAGTTTTGTGCAGGAGTGTTTTGCAGTCAGGAGGTAGCAAGTGGGCTCTGTGTGTGTGTGTGTGTGTGTGTGTGTGTGTGTGTGTGTGTGTGGTGCTGGGAATGGAACCCATGCCATGTGTATGCTAGGTAGCAAGTGGGCTGTGTGTGTGTGTGTGTGTGTGATGCTGAGAATGGAACCCATGCCGTGTGTATGCTAGGTAGCAAGTGGGCTGTGTGTGTGTGTGTGTGTGTGTGTGTGTGTGTGTGTGTGGTGCTGGGAATGGAACCCATGCCGTGTGTATGCTAGGTAGCAAGTGGGCTGTGTGTGTGTGTGTGTGTGTGGTGCTGGGAATGGAACCCATGCTGTGTGTATGCTAGGTAGCAAGTGGGCTGTGTGTATGTGTGTGTGTGTGTGTGTGTGTGTGTGTGTGTGTGTATGTGTGGTGCTGGGAATGGAACCCATGCTGTGTGTATGCTAGGTAGCAAGTGGGCTGTGTGTGTGTGTGTGTGTGTGTGTGTGTGTGTGTGTGTGTATCTGTGGTGCTGGGAATGGAACCCATGCCATGTGTATGCTAGGTAAACACCCTACTATTGAGCTGCATTTTCAATCTCTGGTAGGCTTTGATGTCATCGAGACTATTGGATTTTCGACTTGAGCAGAAAGTGGCTCTTTCTGAGCTGCTGTGTGAGGACTTGGAAGCCTAGAGATCGCTGACTTACCGAGTGCTCAGTGGTCCATCCCATGCTAAGAGATTAGAGATCCCTAGTCACATCTGGCTCCTTTCACAAATACCAGCCTATCTCCTGGAATGGGTCAGCCTTGGGGATACCACCACTGAACCACACTTACAACCGGAAAGAGATGGGCTAGAGAGCAATGTGAAGAAAGCAGGGGAATCTAAAAAAGTCATCCTAGCTTGGCCTGGATCGTGCCACTTTGGTGATTACCCCTCCCTCAGTGGGTGTTGAGGAATTTGGTTCTGGGTCCCCTGGATCAGTTCTGCTACAGCTTGGATATTCAATGTCTGCCAAGGCCTATGTGTGAAGACTTGGGAGAAGGTGGAAACTTGGGAGGTCAAGGAGGGGTCTAGCCGGGGGAGGTCCCTGGGAGTGTACCCTCAAATGAGACCCGGTCAGTCTCACTTTGCTCTCCAGCTGTCAGGTGAGTAGTTTTATCCACTGGTGCACTTGCCATGCCCTGCCCCCTACAGATCCCTAGAACAACAGGCTAGCTGACCATAGGGTGAAACCTTTGGAATCGAGAGCCAAAATCAACCTTTGTTCCTTCCAATTATTCCCGGTCACAGGGATGGAAGGCCAAAACAGACACTAAACGCTGGGTGACTTGCTTCAGGAGTGACACTTACGTCAGGATTCCTGGCTCAATTGCTTGTCGTGCTGACACTTTATTTACACTTGCATTTTTCCAGAATGAGGAGCAGAGGCGGTAGTCTTTGGAGGCCCAAGATTGGATGAAGCCAAAGGATTTAATTAGTGGTCTGTTTGTCCACCGCTGTAGACATCAAGATGTCAGAGCCGTGGCATACGCCTTTTTCAGGGGGCACATGGAACAACACAGCTGAAGAACAGATATCGCCGAGTGGGGCGGGGGTGGGGGGGGATGACACGGTGCACTGTGTGTGTGAGCGCCTGTCTGTGATGAATGGAGGGACGGGTATTGCAGGAAGACAGGAAGCCTTAATCAATGTTGGTAATAGCCACCCATGCATCATGTGGAGGGGTCCCAGGCGTGAGGGGCAGGACCAGCAGCATGTGAAAAATGAACTGTTTGTAAATACAATCAACAGTTCCGTGTTTGTGAGAAAGCCATTTGTCATTCGGAAGCCACCTTTGGTAAAAGATGTACCTTGCTTCCTGGTGAGACGGGCCATCCATCGCTGCCACATCATGGGGCCAGCGTGGGGCTGTCAGAAGCCCTGGGAAACGCAGGAGTGCTTATTCCTAGTTGAAGGCAAGTTGAGTCACTTTAGAAAACAAAATGGCACCCCCTGAGAGAGCACTGGCTTGCATCAGGCGCCACAGTGAGCTCCCCAAGCCCCTTCCTGCAAGGGAGACTCAGAGAGGGCGTGCTGCGTGCTATGGCACACAGCCTCTCCCAAGGGAGGGAGAAGTTCTCAGAGCAGGAAGGTGGTTCGCTTGAGGTCTCC